>NW_027069207.1:0-95829 GCF_037157495.1 Lathamus discolor | reverse complement strand
AGCTTTGCAACTGGGACACACACATTACTGTCACTTTATCTCCTAAAAGTCCATTTGAATGCAACCTTTCCAGTGCCCGCTCTCTCTGAGCAGCAGCAGAGTGAGTAGAGCAGGAACGTTTAGACTCTGCTGAAAGAGCAGAAGAGCCAGGCCAAAATGTTCCTGCTGATCATCGTGAGCGCACAGCGAGCTTTGCAACTCTGCAACACACATTGCTGTCACTCCTCCCTTTCCTGCCTGAAAGACCAGTTGAATCCAACATCTCTGTGCCAGCTCTCTGCTGAGCAGCAACAGAGAGAGTAGAGCAGCAATGTTTAGACTGTGCTAAAACAGCAGAAGAGCCTTGCGAAAAACCTCCTGCTGGTCATCTATAGCACACAGTGAGCTTTGCAACTGTGACACAAACATTGCGGTCACTCTTCACTCTTTCTCCAAAAAGACCGTTTGAATACAACCTCTCCAGTGCACGCTCTCTGTGAGCTGCAGCAAGAGTAAGTAGAGCAGGAGCTTTTAGACACTGCTGAAAGAGCAGAAAAGCCAGGCCAAAATGTTCCTACAGATCATCTTCAGCGCACAGCGAGCTGTGCAACTCTGCAACATCCATTGCTGTCACTCCTCCCTTTCCTGCCTGAAAGACCAATTGAATCCAACATCTCTGTGCTCTCTCTCTGCTAGAGCAGCAACAGAGAGAGTAGAGCAGCAATGTTTAGTCTGTGCTAAAACAGCAGAAGAGCCTAGCCAAAAACGCTCCTGCTGATCATGTTTAGCACACAGTTAGCTTTGCAACTGTGACACAAACATTACTGTCACTGGTCACTTTATCTCCTAAAAGTGCATTTGAATCCAACGTTTCTGGGGCCCTCTCTCCTTTCAAGAGCAGTTGTGACAGGGAAGCACGAAGCGCTTGACCTCTAATCCCACAGCCGATGGGCCAGCAGGGAAACTCCGGCTGGGCATCTTCAGCGCACAGTGAGCTTTGAAACTGTGTCACACACATTGCTGTCACCCCTCACTTTCCTACCTGAAAGTCCAATTGAATCCTACAACTCCTGTGCTTCCTCTTTGTCAGCAGCAGCAGAATATAGCAGTTACGTTTGGTCTCTGCTGAAACAGCAGAAGAGACATGCACAAAGTTCCTGCTGATCATCTTCAGCACAGAGTGAGCTTTGCAACTGTGACACACACAGTACTGGTAAACAGAGATGAGTGAGAAATAGCCAAAACCGGCTTAAAAAAGGTTAGAGATGTTGAAAAATGTGTCAGAAATGACCAAAGCTGGCTTAAAATGGGTTAGAAACGGCCAAAAAGGCTTTAAAGCAGGTTAGAGATGTGTGTGCAATGGTTAGAAATGGCAAAAATGGGTTAAAGCAGGTAAGAAATGGGGAAAAGTTGGTTAGAAAGGGAAGAGAAAAACCTCAACGAGTGGAAAGTTGGCAAAAATCGTTCAGGTAGAGCAAAAAAGGCTTAAAAAGGGTTAGAGCTGAGGAAAAATGGGTTATAAATGGCCAAAAGCGGCTTAAAGGTGGTTAGATAGGGGTAAAACTGGGGTAGGAATGGCCAAAAATTGCTTAAAATGGGTTAGAATTTTGCAAAACTGTGCTAGAAATGGCCCAAAAGGTTTAAATTGGGACAGAAATGGTGAAAAATGGCTTAAAATGCATTAGGAGTGAGCAAAAATGGGTTAGATATAGCCGAAAACGGTTTAAATCGTGTGAGAAACAGGCAAAAAATGAGTTAGAAAAGAACTAAAAATGGCTTAAAACGGGTTGAGAGCGAGAAAACATCGTGTAGAAAGAGGCAAAAATGGCTTTAAAAGGGTTAGAGATGTGCAAAAATGGGTTAGAAATGGCAAAAAAATGGCTTAAAAGGGCTTATAGATGTGCCAAAAATGGTTGGAAATGGCCAAAATGCTTTAAAGCAGTTTAGAGATGTGTAAAAGTGGGTTAGAAATGGCCTAAAATGGATTAAAGCGGGTAATAATTGGGAGAAACTGTGTTAGAAACAGAAAAAAAAAAAAAAGCTTAATAAGAGTTGAAGGAGGGCAAAAATGGTTAAGGTATAGCCAAAAAAGGCTTAAAAAGGGTAAGAGATATGCAAAAACTGGGATAGAAATGGCCAAAAAGGCTTTAAAGCAGGTTAGAGATGTGCAAAAACTGGTCAGAAATGGCCAAAAATGGATTAAAAGCAGGAGAGAAATGGGAAAAACTGCATTAGAAACAGAAAAAAAGCATAAAAAGTTTTGAATGAGGGAAAAAATGGTGAAGATATAGCCCAAAAAGGCTTAAAAAGGATTAGAGATGTGCAAAAATGGGATAGAAATGGCCAAAACTCTTTAAAATGTGTTAGAAATGGAGAAAAATGGGTTACAAATGGACAAAAAATGGATAAGAAATGGACAAAAGTAGCTTAAAAGGGGTTAGAGATGTGCAAAAATGAGTTAGAAATGGCCAAGAATGGCATAAAACAGGTTAAGAATGGCCAAAAATGGGTTAGAAATGGCCAAAAAGGCTTTAAGCAGGGTAAGAGATGTGTAAAAAAAAAAAAAAAAAAATGGTTAGAAGTGGCAAAAAAATGGATTAAAGATGGTGAGAAATGCAGAAAACTGGGTTAGAAACGGAAAAAAAAATAGCATAAACCGTGTTGAAAGTGGGGAGAAATGGTTTAGAAAGAACCAAAAATGGCTTTAAAAGGGTTAGAGATTTGCAAAAATGGAATAGAAATGGCCAAAATTTATTTAAAAAGCCTCAAAAATGGACAAAAAATGCATTAGAAATGGCCAAAACCGGCTTAAAAGGGTAGAGGCTTAAAAGGGGTTAGAGATGTGCAAAAATGAGTTAGAAATGGCCAAGAATGGCATAAAACAGGTTAAGAATGGCCAAAAATGGGTTAGAAATGGCCAAAAAGGCTTTAAAGCAGGTAAGAGATGTGCAAAAAAAAAAAAAAATGGTTAGAAGTGGCAAAAAAAATGGATTAAAGATGGTGAGAAATGCAGAAAACTGGGTTAGAAACGGAAAAAAAATAGCATAAACCGTGTTGAAAGTGGGGAGAAATGGTTTAGAAAGAACCAAAAATGGCTTAAAAGGGTTAGAGATTTGCAAAAATGGAATAGAAATGGCCAAAATTTATTTAAAAAGCCTCAAAAATGGACAAAAAATGCATTAGAAATGGCCAAAACCGGCTTAAAAGGGTTAGAGGTACGCGAGAACGGTTTAGAAAAAGCCAAAATTGGCTTAAAAGGGGCTAGAGATGAGCAAAAAAGGGTTAGAAATGGCCAAAAATAGCTTAAAATGGGTTAGATATAGCCAAAAAAGGGTTAAAATGGGTTAGTAGTGGGTAAAAAAGGGTTAGATGTAGCCGAAAATGGCATAAAACGTGTGAGAACTTGGGCCAAAAATGGGTCAGAAAAGAAAAAAAAATGCTTATAATTACTTGAATGCGGAAGAGAGTGTTTTAGAAAGAGCCCAAAACGGCTTTAAAAGGGTTAGATGTATGCAAAAATGGGTTACAAATGGCCAAAAACGCCTTAAAATGGGATAGAAATAGTGAAAAATGGCTTAAAATGTGTTAGAAGTGTGTAAAAATGGTTTAGATAAATCCAAAAATGGTTTAAATCGTGTGAGCAATGGGCAAAAAATGAGTTAGAAAAGGAAAGAAAAATGGCTTAAACCAGGTTGAAAGTCAGAAAAAATGGTGTAGAAAGACCCAAACGTGGCTTTAAAAGGGCTAGAGATGAGCAGAAATGGGTTAGAAATGGCAAAGAATGGCTTAAAAGAGGTTAGAGATGTGCCAGAAATGGTTAGAAAAGGCCAAAACTGCTTTAAAGCAGGTTAGAGATGTGCAAAAATGGGCTAGAAATGGCCAAAAATGGATTCAAGTGGGGTAAAGAAATGGGGAAAACTGGGTTAGAAACAGAAAAAAAACTAGCTTAAAACGGGTGGAAAGTGGGCAAAAATGGTTTAGAATGAGTCAAAAATGCATTAAAAGGGTTCTAGACATGCAAAAATGGGATAGAAATGGCCAAAAATGATTTTAAACGGGTTAGAAATGGACAAAAATTGGATTAGAAATGGCCAAAACGGTTTAAAAAGGGTTAGAGGTAAGCAGAGATGAGTGAGAAATAGCCAAAACCGGCTTAAAAAAGGTTAGAGATGTGCAAAAATGGGTCAGAAATGACCAAAGCTGGCTTAAAACGGGTTAGAAATGACCAAAAAAGCTTTAAAGCGGGTTAGAGATGTGCGAAAACGGGTTAGAAATGGCCTAAGTTGGCCAAAAGCGGGTTAGAAATGGCCGAAAAAGGCTTTAAAGCAGGTTAGAGATGTGTGTGCAATGGTTAGAAATGGCAAAAATGGGTTAAAGCAGGTAAGAAATGGGGAAAAGTTGGTTAGAAAGGGAAGAGAAAAAACCTTCAAACGAGTGGAAAGTTGGCAAAAATCGTTCAGGTAGAGCAAAAAAATGTGTTAGAAATGGAGAAAAATGGGTTAGAAATGGACAAAAAAATGGATAAGAAATGCCAAAAGTAGCTTAAAAGGGGTTAGAGATGTGCAAAAATGAGTTAGAAATATCCAAGAATGGCATAAAACAGGTTAAGAATGGCCAAAATTGGGTTAGAAATGGCCAAAAAGGCTTTAAAGCAGGTAAGAGTTGTGTAAAAAAAAATAAAAAATAAAATGGTTAGAAGTGGCAAAAAATGGATTAAAGATGGTTGAGAAATGCAGAAAACTGGGTTAGAAACAGAAAAAAAAATAGCATAAACCGTGTTGAAAGTGGGGAGAAATGGTTTAGAAAGAACCAAAAATGGCTTTAAAAGGGTTAGAGATTTGCAAAAATGGAATAGAAATGGCCAAAATTTATTTAAAAAGCCTCAAAAATGGACAAAAAATGCATTAGAAATGGCCAAAACCGGCTTAAAAGGGTTAGAGGCTTAAAAGGGGTTAGAGATGTGCAAAAATGAGTTAGAAATGGCCAAGAATGGCATAAAACAGGTTAAGAATGGCAAAAATGGGTTAGAAATGGCCAAAAAGGCTTTAAAGCAGGTAAGAGATGTGCAAAAAAAAAAAAAAATGGTTAGAAGTGGCAAAAAATGGATTAAAGATGGTGAGAAATGCAGAAAACTGGGTTAGAAACGGAAAAAAAAATAGCATAAACCGTGTTGAAAGTGGGGAGAAATGGTTTAGAAAGAACCAAAAATGGCTTTAAAAGGGTTAGAGATTTGCAAAAATGGAATAGAAATGGCCAAAATTTATTTAAAAAGCCTCAAAAATGGACAAAAAATGCATTAGAAATGGCCAAAACCGGCTTAAAAGGGTTAGAGGTATGCGAGAACGGTTTAGAAAAAGCCAAAATTGGCTTAAAAGGGGCTAGAGATGAGCAAAAAAGGGTTAGGAATGGCCAAAAATAGCTTAAAATGGGTTAGATATAGCCAAAAAAGGGTTAAAATGGGTTAGTAGTGGGTAAAAAGGTTAGATGTGGCCGAAAATGGCATAAAACGTGTGAGAACTGGGCCAAAAATGGGTCAGAAAAGAAAAAAAAATGCTTATAATTACTTGAATGCAGAAGAAAGTGTTTTAGAAAGAGCCAAAAACGGCTTTAAAAGGGTTAGATGTATGCAAAAATGGGTTAGAAATGGCCAAAAACGCCTTAAAATGGGATAGAAATAGTGAAAAATGGCTTAAAATGTGTTAGAAGTGTGTAAAAATGGTTTAGATAAACCCAAAAATGGTTTAAATCGTGTGAGCAATGGGCAAAAAATGAGTTAGAAAGGAAAGAAAAATGGCTTAAACCAGGTTGAAAGTCAGAAAAAATGGTGTAGAAAGACCCAAACGTGTCTTTAAAAGGGCTAGAGATGAGCAGAAATGGGTTAGAAATGGCAAAGAATGGCTTAAAAGAGGTTAGAGATGTGCCAGAAATGGTTAGAAATGGCCAAAACTGCTTTAAAGCAGGTTAGAGATGTGCAAAAATGGGCTAGAAATGGCCAAAAATGGATTCAAGTGGGTAAAGAAATGGGAAAACTGGGTTAGAAACAGAAAAAAACTAGCTTAAAAACGGGTGGAAAGTGGGCAAAAATGGTTTAGAAAGAGTCAAAAATGCATTAAAAGGGTTCTAGACACGCAAAAACGGGATAGAAATGGCCAAAAATGATTTAAACCGGGTTAGAAATGTTCAAAAATTGGATTAGAAATGGCCAAAACCGGTTTAAAAAGGGTTAGAGGTAGCAGAGATGAGTGAGAAATAGCCAAAACCGGCTTAAAAAAGGTTAGAGATGTGCAAAAATGGGTCAGAAATGACCAAAGCTGGCTTAAAATGGGTTAGAAACGGCCAAAAAGCTTTTAAAGCGGGTTAGAGATGTGCGAAAACGGGTTAGAAATGGCCTAAGTTGGCCAAAAGCGGGTTAGAAATGGCCAAAAAGGCTTTAAAGCAGGTTAGAGATGTGTGTGCAATGGTTAGAAATGGCAAAATGGGTTAAAGCAGGTAAGAAATGGGGAAAAGTTGGTTAGAAAGGGAAGAGAAAAAACCTTCAAACGAGTGGAAAGTGGCAAAAATCGTTCAGGTAGAGCAAAAAAAGGCTTAAAAAGGGTTAGAGCTGAGGAAAAATGGGTTTATAAATGGCCAAAAAGCGGCTTAAAGGTGGTTAGATAGGGGTAAAACTGGGGTAGGAATGGCCAAAAATTGCTTAAAATGGGTTAGAAGTTGCAAAACTGTGCTAGAAATGGCCCAAAAGGTTTAAATTGGGACAGAAATGGTGAAAAATGGCTTAAAATGAGTTAGGAGTGAGCAAAAATGGGTTAGATATAGCCGAAAACGGTTTAAATCGTGTGAGAAACAGGCAAAAAATGAGTTAGAAAAGAACTAAAAATGGCTTAAAACGGGTTGAGAGCGAGAAAACATCGTGTAGAAAGAGGCAAAAATGGCTTTAAAAGGTTAGAGATGTGCAAAAATGGGTTAGAAATGGCAAAAAAATGGCTTAAAAGGGCTTATAGATGTGCCAAAAATGGTTGGAAATGGCCAAAAATGCTTTAAAGCAGTTTAGAGATGTGTAAAAGTGGGTTAGAAATGGCCAAAAATGGATTAAAGCGGGTAATAATTGGAGAAACTGTGTTAGAAACAGAAAAAAAAAAAAAGCTTAATAAGAGTTGAAGGAGGGCAAAAATGGTTAAGGTATAGCCAAAAAAGGCTTAAAAAGGGTTAGAGATATGCAAAAACTGGATAGAAATGGCCAAAAGGCTTTAAAGCAGGTTAGAGATGTGCAAAAACTGGTCAGAAATGGCCAAAAATGGATTTAAAGCGGGAGAGAAATGGGAAAAACTGCATTAGAAACAGAAAAAAAGCATAAAAAGTTTTGAATGAGGGAAAAAATGGTGAAGATATAGCCCAAAAAGGCTTAAATAGGATTAGATATGTGCAAAAATGGGGATAGAAATGGCCAAAACTCTTTAAAAATGTGTTAGAAATGGAGAAAAATGGGTTAGAAATGGATAAAAAATGGATAAGAAATGGCCAAAAGTAGCTTAAAAGGGGTTAGAGATGTGCAAAAAATGAGTTAAGAAATGGCCAAGAATGGCATAAAACAGGTTAAGAATGGCCAAAAATGGGTTAGAAATGGCCAAAAAGGCTTTAAAGCAGGTAAGAGATGTGTAAAAAAAAAAAAAAATAAAATGGTTAGAAGTGGCAAAAAATGGATTAAAGATGGTGAGAAATGCAGAAAACTGGGTTAGAAACAGAAAAAAAATAGCATAAACCGTGTTGAAAGTGGGGAGAAATGGTTTAGAAAGAACCAAAAATGGCTTTAAAAGGGTTAGAGATTTGCAAAAATGGAATAGAAATGGCCAAAATTTATTTAAAAAGCCTCAAAAATGGACAAAAAATGCATTAGAAATGGCCAAAACCGGCTTAAAAGGGTTAGAGGTACGCGCGAGAACGGTTTAGAAAAAGCCAAAATTGGCTTAAAAGGGGCTAGAGATGAGCAAAAAAGGGTTAGAAATGGCCAAAAATAGCTTAAAATGGGTTAGATATAGCCAAAAAAGGGTTAAAATGGGTTAGTAGTGGGTAAAAAAGGGTTAGATGTAGCCGAAAATGGCATAAAACGTGTGAGAACTGGGCCAAAAATGGGTCAGAAAAGAAAAAAAAATGCTTATAATTACTTGAATGCAGAAGAGAGTGTTTTAGAAAGAGCCAAAAACGGCTTTAAAAGGGTTAGATGTATGCAAAAATGGGTTAGAAATGGCCAAAAACGCCTTAAAATGGGATAGAAATAGTGAAAAATGGCTTAAAATGTGTTAGAAGTGTGTAAAAATGGTTTAGATAAACCCAAAAATCGTGTGAGCAATGGGCAAAAAATGAGTTAGAAAAGGAAAGAAAAACGGCTTAAACCAGGTTGAAAGTCAGAAAAAATGGTGTAGAAAGACCCAAACGTGTCTTTAAAAGGGCTAGAGATGAGCAGAAATGGGTTAGAAATGGCAAAGAATGGCTTAAAAGAGGTTAGAGATGTGCCAGAAATGGTTAGAAATGGCCAAAACTGCTTTAAAGCAGGTTAGAGATGTGCAAAAATGGGCTAGAAATGGCCAAAAATGGATTCAAGTGGGTAAAGAAATGGGGAAAACTGGGTTAGAAACAGAAAAAAAACTAGCTTAAAACGGGTGGAAAGTGGGCAAAAATGGTTTAGAAAGAGTCAAAAATGCATTAAAAGGGTTCTAGACATGCAAAAATGGGATAGAAATGGCCAAAAATGATTTAAAAACAGGTTAGAAATGTTCAAAAATTGGATTAGAAATGGCCAAAACCGGTTTAAAAAGGGTTAGAGGTAAGCAGAGATGAGTGAGAAATAGCCAAAACCGGCTTAAAAAAGGTTAGAGATGTGCAAAAATGGGTCAGAAATGACCAAAGCTGGCTTAAAATGGGTTAGAAACGGCCAAAAAAGCTTTAAAGCGGGTTAGAGATGTGCGAAAACAGGTTAGAAATGGCCTAAGTTGGCCAAAAGCGGGTTAGAAATGGCCAAAAAGGCTTTAAAGCAGGTTAGAGATGTGTGTGCAATGGTTAGAAATGGCAAAAATGGGTTAAAGCAGGTAAGAAATGGGGAAAAGTTGGTTAGAAAGGGAAGAGAAAAAACCTTCAAACGAGTGGAAAGTTGGCAAAAATCGTTCAGGTAGAGCAAAAAAAGGCTTAAAAAGGGTTAGAGCTGAGGAAAAATGGGTTATAAATGGCCAAAAGCGGCTTAAAGGTGGTTAGATAGGGGTAAAACTGGGGTAGGAATGGCCAAAAATTGCTTAAAATGGGTTAGAAGTTTGCAAAACTGTGCTAGAAATGGCCCAAAAGGTTTAAATTGGGACAGAAATGGTGAAAAATGGCTTAAAATGAGTTAGGAGTGAGCAAAAATGGGTTAGATATAGCCGAAAACGGTTTAAATCGTGTGAGAAACAGGCAAAAAATGAGTTAGAAAAGAACTAAAAATGGCTTAAAACGGGTTGAGAGCGAGAAAACATCGTGTAGAAAGAGGCAAAAATGGCTTTAAAAGGGTTAGAGATGTGCAAAAATGGGTTAGAAATGGCAAAAAAATGGCTTAAAAGGGCTTATAGATGTGCCAAAAATGGTTGGAAATGGCCAAAAATGCTTTAAAGCAGGTTAGAGATGTGTAAAAGTGGGTTAGAAATGGCCAAAAATGGATTAAAGCGGGTAATAATTGGGAGAAACTGTGTTAGAAACAGAAAAAAAAAAAATCAGCTTAATAAGAGTTGAAGGAGGGCAAAAATGGTTAAGGTATAGCCAAAAAAGGCTTAAAAAGGGTTAGAGATATGCAAAAACTGGGATAGAAATGGCCAAAAAGGCTTTAAAGCAGGTTAGAGATGTGCAAAAACTGGTCAGAAATGGCCAAAAATGGATTAAAGCGGGAGAGAAATGGGAAAAACTGCATTAGAAACAGAAAAAAAGCATAAAAAGTTTTGAATGAGGGAAAAAATGGTGAAGATATAGCCCAAAAAGGCTTAAATAGGATTAGATATGTGCAAAAATGGGATAGAAATGGCCAAAAACTCTTTAAAATGTGTTAGAAATGGAGAAAAATGGGTTAGAAATGGATAAAAAATGGATAAGAAATGGCCAAAAGTAGCTTAAAAGGGGTTAGAGATGTGCAAAAATGAGTTAGAAATGGCCAAGAATGGCATAAAACAGGTTAAGAATGGCCAAAATTGGGTTAGAAATGGCCAAAAAGGCTTTAAAGAAGGTAAGAGATGTGTAAAAAAAAAAAAAAAATAAAATGGTTAGAAGTGGCAAAAAATGGATTAAAGATGGTGAGAAATGCAGAAAACTGGGTTAGAAACAGAAAAAAAAATAGCATAAACCGTGTTGAAAGTGGGGAGAAATGGTTTAGAAAGAACCAAAAATGGCTTTAAAAGGGTTAGAGATTTGCAAAAATGGAATAGAAATGGCCAAAATTTATTTAAAAAGCCTCAAAAATGGACAAAAAATGCATTAGAAATGGCCAAAACCGGCTTAAAAGGGTTAGAGGTACGCGAGAACGGTTTAGAAAAAGCCAAAATTGGCTTAAAAGGGGCTAGAGATGAGCAAAAAAGGGTTAGAAATGGCCAAAAATAGCTTAAAATGGGTTAGATATAGCCAAAAAAGGGTTAAAATGGGTTAGTAGTGGGTAAAAAAGGGTTAGATGTAGCCGAAAATGGCATAAAACGTGTGAGAACTGGGCCAAAAATGGGTCAGAAAAGAAAAAAAAATGCTTATAATTACTTGAATGCGGAAGAGAGTGTTTTAGAAAGAGCCAAAAACGGCTTTAAAAGGGTTAGATGTATGCAAAAATGGGTTACAAATGGCCAAAAACGCCTTAAAATGGGATAGAAATAGTGAAAAATGGCTTAAAATGTGTTAGAAGTGTGTAAAAATGGTTTAGATAAACCCAAAAATGGTTTAAATCGTGTGAGCAATGGGCAAAAAATGAGTTAGAAAAGGAAAGAAAAACGGCTTAAACCAGGTTGAAAGTCAGAAAAAATGGTGTAGAAAGACCCAAACGTGTCTTTAAAAGGGCTAGAGATGAGCAGAAATGGGTTAGAAATGGCAAAGAATGGCTTAAAAGAGGTTAGAGATGTGCCAGAAATGGTTAGAAATGGCCAAAACTGCTTTAAAGCAGGTTAGAGATGTGCAAAAATGGGCTAGAAATGGCCAAAAATGGATTCAAGTGGGTAAAGAAATGGGGAAAACTGGGTTAGAAACAGAAAAAAAACTAGCTTAAAACGGGTGGAAAGTGGGCAAAAATGGTTTAGAAAGAGTCAAAAATGCATTAAAAGGGTTCTAGACATGCAAAAATGGGATAGAAATGGCCAAAAATGATTTAAAACAGGTTAGAAATGTTCAAAAATTGGATTAGAAATGGCCAAAACCGGTTTAAAAAGGGTTAGAGGTAAGCAGAGATGAGTGAGAAATAGCCAAAACCGGCTTAAAAAAGGTTAGAGATGTGCAAAAATGGGTCAGAAATGACCAAAGCTGGCTTAAAATGGGTTAGAAACGGCCAAAAAAGCTTTAAAGCGGGTTAGAGATGTGCGAAAACAGGTTAGAAATGGCCTAAGTTGGCCAAAAGCGGGTTAGAAATGGCCAAAAAGGCTTTAAAGCAGGTTAGAGATGTGTGTGCAATGGTTAGAAATGGCAAAAATGGGTTAAAGCAGGTAAGAAATGGGGAAAAGTTGGTTAGAAAGGGAAGAGAAAAAACCTTCAAACGAGTGGAAAGTTGGCAAAAATCGTTCAGGTAGAGCAAAAAAAGGCTTAAAAAGGGTTAGAGCTGAGGAAAAATGGGTTATAAATGGCCAAAAGCGGCTTAAAGGTGGTTAGATAGGGGTAAAACTGGGGTAGGAATGGCCAAAAATTGCTTAAAATGGGTTAGAAGTTTGCAAAACTGTGCTAGAAATGGCCCAAAAGGTTTAAATTGGGACAGAAATGGTGAAAAATGGCTTAAAATGAGTTAGGAGTGAGCAAAAATGGGTTAGATATAGCCGAAAACGGTTTAAATCGTGTGAGAAACAGGCAAAAAATGAGTTAGAAAAGAACTAAAAATGGCTTAAAACGGGTTGAGAGCGAGAAAACATCGTGTAGAAAGAGGCAAAAATGGCTTTAAAAGGGTTAGAGATGTGCAAAAATGGGTTAGAAATGGCAAAAAAATGGCTTAAAAGGGCTTATAGATGTGCCAAAAATGGTTGGAAATGGCCAAAAATGCTTTAAAGCAGGTTAGAGATGTGTAAAAGTGGGTTAGAAATGGCCAAAAATGGATTAAAGCGGGTAATAATTGGGAGAAACTGTGTTAGAAACAGAAAAAAAAAAAATCAGCTTAATAAGAGTTGAAGGAGGGCAAAAATGGTTAAGGTATAGCCAAAAAAGGCTTAAAAAGGGTTAGAGATATGCAAAAACTGGGATAGAAATGGCCAAAAAGGCTTTAAAGCAGGTTAGAGATGTGCAAAAACTGGTCAGAAATGGCCAAAAATGGATTAAAGCGGGAGAGAAATGGGAAAAACTGCATTAGAAACAGAAAAAAAGCATAAAAAGTTTTGAATGAGGGAAAAAATGGTGAAGATATAGCCCAAAAAGGCTTAAATAGGATTAGATATGTGCAAAAATGGGATAGAAATGGCCAAAAACTCTTTAAAATGTGTTAGAAATGGAGAAAAATGGGTTAGAAATGGATAAAAAATGGATAAGAAATGGCCAAAAGTAGCTTAAAAGGGGTTAGAGATGTGCAAAAATGAGTTAGAAATGGCCAAGAATGGCATAAAACAGGTTAAGAATGGCCAAAATTGGGTTAGAAATGGCCAAAAAGGCTTTAAAGAAGGTAAGAGATGTGTAAAAAAAAAAAAAAATAAAATGGTTAGAAGTGGCAAAAAATGGATTAAAGATGGTGAGAAATGCAGAAAACTGGGTTAGAAACAGAAAAAAAAATAGCATAAACCGTGTTGAAAGTGGGGAGAAATGGTTTAGAAAGAACCAAAAATGGCTTTAAAAGGGTTAGAGATTTGCAAAAATGGAATAGAAATGGCCAAAATTTATTTAAAAAGCCTCAAAAATGGACAAAAAATGCATTAGAAATGGCCAAAACCGGCTTAAAAGGGTTAGAGGTACGCGAGAACGGTTTAGAAAAAGCCAAAATTGGCTTAAAAGGGGCTAGAGATGAGCAAAAAAGGGTTAGAAATGGCCAAAAATAGCTTAAAATGGGTTAGATATAGCCAAAAAAGGGTTAAAATGGGTTAGTAGTGGGTAAAAAAGGGTTAGATGTAGCCGAAAATGGCATAAAACGTGTGAGAACTGGGCCAAAAATGGGTCAGAAAAGAAAAAAAAATGCTTATAATTACTTGAATGCGGAAGAGAGTGTTTTAGAAAGAGCCAAAAACGGCTTTAAAAGGGTTAGATGTATGCAAAAATGGGTTACAAATGGCCAAAAACGCCTTAAAATGGGATAGAAATAGTGAAAAATGCCTTAAAATGTGTTAGAAGTGTGTAAAAATGGTTTAGATAAACCCAAAAATGGTTTAAATCGTGCGAGCAATGGGCAAAAAATGAGTTAGAAAAGGAAAGAAAAATGGCTTAAACCAGGTTGAAAGTCAGAGAAAATGGTGTAGAAAGACCCAAACGTGGCTTTAAAAGGGCTAGAGATTAGCAGAAATGGGTTAGAAATGGCAAAGAATGGCTTAAAAGAGGTTAGAGATGTGCCAGAAATGGTTAGAAATGGCCAAAACTGCTTTAAAGCAGGTTAGAGATGTGCAAAAATGGGCTAGAAATGGCCAAAAATGGATTCAAGTGGGTAAAGAAATGGGGAAAACTGGGTTAGAAACAGAAAAAAAACTAGCTTAAAACGGGTGGAAAGTGGGCAAAAATGGTTTAGAAAGAGTCAAAAATGCATTAAAAGGGTTCTAGACACGCAAAAATGGATAGAAATGGCCAAAAATGATTTAAAACGGGTTAGAAATGTTCAAAAATTGGATTAGAAATGGCCAAAACCGGTTTAAAAAGGGTTAGAGGTAAGCAGAGATGAGTGAGAAATAGCCAAAACCGGCTTAAAAAAGGTTAGAGATGTGCAAAAATGGGTCAGAAATGACCAAAGCTGGCTTAAAACGGGTTAGAAACGGGCAAAAAAGCTTTAAAGCGGGTTAGAGATGTGCGAAAACGGGTTAGAAATGGCCTAAGTTGGCCAAAAGCGGGTTAGAAATGGCCAAAAAGGCTTTAAAGCAAGTTAGAGATGTGTGTGCAATGGTTAGAAATGGCAAAAATGGGTTAAAGCAGGTAAGAAATGGGGAAAAGTTGGTTAGAAAGGGAAGAGAAAAAACCTTCAAACGAGTGGAAAGTTGGCAAAAATCGTTCAGGTAGAGCAAAAAAGGCTTAAAAAGGGTTAGAGCTGAGGAAAAATGGGTTATAAATGGCCAAAAGCGGCTTAAAGGTGGTTAGATAGGGGTAAAACTGGGGTAGGAATGGCCAAAAATTGCTTAAAATGGGTTAGAAGTTTGCAAAACTGTGCTAGAAATGGCCCAAAAGGTTTAAATTGGGACAGAAATGGTGAAAAATGGCTTAAAATGAGTTAGGAGTGAGCAAAAATGGGTTAGATATAGCCGAAAACGGTTTAAATCGTGTGAGAAACAGGCAAAAAATGAGTTAGAAAAGAACTAAAAATGGCTTAAAACGGGTTGAGAGCGAGAAAACATCGTGTAGAAAGAGGCAAAAATGGCTTTAAAAGGGTTAGAGATGTGCAAAAATGGGTTAGAAATGGCAAAAAAATGGCTTAAAAGGGCTTATAGATGTGCCAAAAATGGTTGGAAATGGCCAAAAATGCTTTAAAGCAGGTTAGAGATGTGTAAAAGTGGGTTAGAAATGGCCTAAAATGGATTAAAGCGGGTAATAATTGGGAGAAACTGTGTTAGAAACAGAAAAAAAAAAAGCTTAACAAGAGTTGAAGGAGGGCAAAAATGGTTAAGGTATAGCCAAAAAAGGCTTAAAAAGGGTTAGAGATATGCAAAAACTGGGATAGAAATGGCCAAAAAGGCTTTAAAGCAGGTTAGAGATGTGCAAAAACTGGTCAGAAATGGCAAAAAATGGATTAAAGCGGGAGAGAAATGGGAAAAACTGCGTTAGAAACAGAAAAAAAGCATAAAAAGTTTTGAATGAGGGAAAAAATGGTGAAGATATAGCCCAAAAAGGCTTAAAAAGGATTAGAGATGTGCAAAAATGGGATAGAAATTGCCAAAAACTCTTTAAAATGTGTTAGAAATGGAGAAAAATTTGTTACAAATGGACAAAAAATGGATAAGAAATGGCCAAAAGTAGCTTAAAAGGGGTTAGAGATGTGCAAAAATGAGTTAGAAATGGCCAAGAATGGCATAAAACAGGTTAAGAATGGCCAAAAATGGGTTAGAAATGGCCAAAAAGGCTTTAAAGCAGGTAAGAGATGTGCAAAAAAAAAAAAAAAATGGTTAGAAGTGGCAAAAAAATGGATTAAAGATGGTGAGAAATGCAGAAAACTGGGTTAGAAACGGAAAAAAAAAATAGCATAAACCGTGTTGAAAGTGGGGAGAAATGGTTTAGAAAGAACCAAAAATGGCTTTAAAAGGGTTAGAGATTTGCAAAAATGGAATAGAAATGGCCAAAATTTATTTAAAAAGCCTCAAAAATGGACAAAAAATGCATTAGAAATGGCCAAAACCGGCTTAAAAGGGTTAGAGGTATGCGAGAACGGTTTAGAAAAAGCCAAAATTGGCTTAAAAGGGGCTAGAGATGAGCAAAAAAGGGTTAGAAATGGCCAAAAATAGCTTAAAATGGGTTAGATATAGCCAAAAAAGGGTTAAAATGGGTTAGTAGTGGGTAAAAAAGGGTTAGATGTAGCCGAAAATGGCATAAAACGTGTGAGAACTGGGCCAAAAATGGGTCAGAAAAGAAAAAAAATGCTTATAATTACTTGAATGCGGAAGAGAGTGTTTTAGAAAGAGCCAAAAACGGCTTTAAAAGGGTTAGATGTATGCAAAAATGGGTTACAAATGGCCAAAAACGCCTTAAAATGGGATAGAAATAGTGAAAAATGGCTTAAAATGTGTTAGAAGTGTGTAAAAATGGTTTAGATAAACCCAAAAATGGTTTAAATCGTGTGAGCAATGGGCAAAAAATGAGTTAGAAAAGGAAAGAAAAACGGCTTAAACCAGGTTGAAAGTCAGAGAAAATGGTGTAGAAAGACCCAAACGTGGCTTTAAAAGGGCTAGAGATGAGCAGAAATGGGTTAGAAATGGCAAAGAATGGCTTAAAAGAGGTTAGAGATGTGCCAGAAATGGTTAGAAATGGCCAAAACTGCTTTAAAGCAGGTTAGAGATGTGCAAAAATGGGCTAGAAATGGCCAAAAATGGATTCAAGTGGGTAAAGAAATGGGGAAAACTGGGTTAGAAACAGAAAAAAAACTAGCTTAAAACGGGTGGAAAGTGGGCAAAAATGGTTTAGAAAGAGTCAAAAATGCATTAAAAGGGTTCTAGACACGCAAAAATGGGATAGAAATGGCCAAAAATGATTTAAAACGGGTTAGAAATGTTCAAAAATTGGATTAGAAATGGCCAAAACCGGTTTAAAAAGGGTTAGAGGTAAGCAGAGATGAGTGAGAAATAGCCAAAACCGGCTTAAAAAAGGTTAGAGATGTGCAAAAATGGGTCAGAAATGACCAAAGCTGGCTTAAAATGGGTTAGAAACGGCCAAAAAAGCTTTAAAGCGGGTTAGAGATGTGCGAAAACGGGTTAGAAATGGCCTAAGTTGGCCAAAAGCGGGTTAGAAATGGCCAAAAAGGCTTTAAAGCAGGTTAGAGATGTGTGTGCAATGGTTAGAAATGGCAAAAATGGGTTAAAGCAGGTAAGAAATGGGGAAAAGTTGGTTAGAAAGGGAAGAGAAAAAACCTTCAAACGAGTGGAAAGTTGGCAAAAATCGTTCAGGTAGAGCAAAAAAGGCTTAAAAAGGGTTAGAGCTGAGGAAAAATGGGTTATAAATGGCCAAAAGCGGCTTAAAGGTGGTTAGATAGGGGTAAAACTGGGGTAGGAATGGCCAAAAATTGCTTAAAATGGGTTAGAAGTTTGCAAAACTGTGCTAGAAATGGCCCAGAAGGTTTAAATTGGGACAGAAATGGTGAAAAATGGCTTAAAATGCGTTAGGAGTGAGCAAAAATGGGTTAGATATAGCCGAAAACGGTTTAAATCGTGTGAGAAACAGGCAAAAAATGAGTTAGAAAAGAACTAAAAATGGCTTAAAACGGGTTGAGAGCGAGAAAACATCGTGTAGAAAGAGGCAAAAATGGCTTTAAAAGGGTTAGAGATGTGCAAAAATGGGTTAGAAATGGCAAAAAAATGGCTTAAAAGGGCTTATAGATGTGCCAAAAATGGTTGGAAATGGCCCAAAATGCTTTAAAGCAGTTTAGAGATGTGTAAAAGTGGGTTAGAAATGGCCAAAAAAGGATTAAAGCGGGTAATAATTGGGAGAAACTGTGTTAGAAACAGAAAAAAAAAAAAAAGCTTAATAAGAGTTGAAGGAGGGCAAAAATGGTTAAGGTATAGCCAAAAAAGGCTTAAAAAGGGTTAGAGATATGCAAAAACTGGGATAGAAATGGCCAAAAAGGCTTTAAAGCAGGTTAGAGATGTGCAAAAACTGGTCAGAAATGGCCAAAAATGGATTAAAGCGGGAGAGAAATGGGAAAAACTGCATTAGAAACAGAAAAAAAGCATAAAAAGTTTTGAATGAGGGAAAAAATGGTGAAGATATAGCCCAAAAAGGCTTAAAAAGGATTAGAGATGTGCAAAAATGGGATAGAAATTGCCAAAAACTCTTTAAAATGTGTTAGAAATGGAGAAAAATGGGTTAGAAATGGACAAAAAATGGATAAGAAATGGCCAAAAGTAGCTTAAAAGGGGTTAGAGATGTGCAAAAATGAGTTAGAAATGGCCAAGAATGGCATAAACCAGGTTAAGAATGGCCAAAAATGGGTTAGAAATGGCCAAAAAGGCTTTAAAGCAGGTAAGAGATGTGTAAAAAAAAAAAAAAAAAAAGGTTAGAAGTGGCAAAAAAATGGATTAAAGATGGTGAGAAATGCAGAAAACTGGGTTAGAAACGGAAAAAAAAATAGCATAAACCGTGTTGAAAGTGGGGAGAAATGGTTTAGAAAGAACCAAAAATGGCTTTAAAAGGGTTAGAGATTTGCAGAAATGGAATAGAAATGGCCAAAATTTATTTAAAAAGCCTCAAAAATGGACAAAAATGCATTAGAAATGGCCAAAACCGGCTTAAAAGGGTTAGAGGTATGCGAGAACGGTTTAGAAAAAGCCAAATTAGGCTTAAAAGGGGCTAGAGATGAGCAAAAAAGGGTTAGAAATGGCCAAAAATAGCTTAAAATGGGTTAGATATAGCCAAAAAAGGGTTAAAATGGGTTAGTAGTGGGTAAAAAAGGGTTAGATGTAGCCGAAAATGGCATAAAACGTGTGAGAACTGGGCCAAAAATGGGTCAGAAAAGAAAAAAAAAATGCTTATAATTACTTGAATGCGGAAGAGAGTGTTTTAGAAAGAGCCAAAAACGGCTTTAAAAGGGTTAGATGTATGCAAAAATGGGTTACAAATGGCCAAAAACGCCTTAAAATGGGATAGAAATAGTGAAAAATGGCTTAAAATGTGTTAGAAGTGTGTAAAAATGGTTTAGATAAACCCAAAAATGGTTTAAATCGTGTGAGCAATGGGCAAAAAATGAGTTAGAAAAGGAAAGAAAAACGGCTTAAACCAGGTTGAAAGTCAGAGAAAATGGTGTAGAAAGACCCAAACGTGGCTTTAAAAGGGCTAGAGATGAGCAGAAATGGGTTAGAAATGGCAAAGAATGGCTTAAAAGAGGTTAGAGATGTGCCAGAAATGGTTAGAAATGGCCAAAACTGCTTTAAAGCAGGTTAGAGATGTGCAAAAATGGGCTAGAAATGGCCAAAAATGGATTCAAGTGGGTAAAGAAATGGGGAAAACTGGGTTAGAAACAGAAAAAAAAACTAGCTTAAAACGGGTGGAAAGTGGGCAAAAATGGTTTAGAAAGAGTCAAAAATGCATTAAAAGGGTTCTAGACACGCAAAAATGGGATAGAAATGGCCAAAAATGATTTAAAACGGGTTAGAAATGTTCAAAAATTGGATTAGAAATGGCCAAAACCGGTTTAAAAAGGGTTAGAGGTAAGCAGAGATGAGTGAGAAATAGCCAAAACCGGCTTAAAAAAGGTTAGAGATGTGCAAAAATGGGTCAGAAATGACCAAAGCTGGCTTAAAATGGGTTAGAAACGGCCAAAAAAGCTTTAAAGCGGGTTAGAGATGTGCGAAAACGGGTTAGAAATGGCCTAAGTTGGCCAAAAGCGGGTTAGAAATGGCCAAAAAGGCTTTAAAGCAGGTTAGAGATGTGTGTGCAATGGTTAGAAATGGCAAAAATGGGTTAAAGCAGGTAAGAAATGGGGAAAAGTTGGTTAGAAAGGGAAGAGAAAAAACCTTCAAACGAGTGGAAAGTTGGCAAAAATCGTTCAGGTAGAGCAAAAAAGGCTTAAAAAGGGTTAGAGCTGAGGAAAAATGGGTTATAAATGGCCAAAAGCGGCTTAAAGGTGGTTAGATAGGGGTAAAACTGGGGTAGGAATGGCCAAAAATTGCTTAAAATGGGTTAGAAGTTTGCAAAACTGTGCTAGAAATGGCCCAGAAGGTTTAAATTGGGACAGAAATGGTGAAAAATGGCTTAAAATGCGTTAGGAGTGAGCAAAAATGGGTTAGATATAGCCGAAAACGGTTTAAATCGTGTGAGAAACAGGCAAAAAATGAGTTAGAAAAGAACTAAAAATGGCTTAAAACGGGTTGAGAGCGAGAAAACATCGTGTAGAAAGAGGCAAAAATGGCTTTAAAAGGGTTAGAGATGTGCAAAAATGGGTTAGAAATGGCAAAAAAATGGCTTAAAAGGGCTTATAGATGTGCCAAAAATGGTTGGAAATGGCCCAAAATGCTTTAAAGCAGTTTAGAGATGTGTAAAAGTGGGTTAGAAATGGCCAAAAAAGGATTAAAGCGGGTAATAATTGGGAGAAACTGTGTTAGAAACAGAAAAAAAAAAAAAAGCTTAATAAGAGTTGAAGGAGGGCAAAAATGGTTAAGGTATAGCCAAAAAAGGCTTAAAAAGGGTTAGAGATATGCAAAAACTGGGATAGAAATGGCCAAAAAGGCTTTAAAGCAGGTTAGAGATGTGCAAAAACTGGTCAGAAATGGCCAAAAATGGATTAAAGCGGGAGAGAAATGGGAAAAACTGCATTAGAAACAGAAAAAAAGCATAAAAAGTTTTGAATGAGGGAAAAAATGGTGAAGATATAGCCCAAAAAGGCTTAAAAAGGATTAGAGATGTGCAAAAATGGGATAGAAATTGCCAAAAACTCTTTAAAATGTGTTAGAAATGGAGAAAAATGGGTTAGAAATGGACAAAAAATGGATAAGAAATGGCCAAAAGTAGCTTAAAAGGGGTTAGAGATGTGCAAAAATGAGTTAGAAATGGCCAAGAATGGCATAAACCAGGTTAAGAATGGCCAAAAATGGGTTAGAAATGGCCAAAAAGGCTTTAAAGCAGGTAAGAGATGTGTAAAAAAAAAAAAAAAAAAAGGTTAGAAGTGGCAAAAAAATGGATTAAAGATGGTGAGAAATGCAGAAAACTGGGTTAGAAACGGAAAAAAAAATAGCATAAACCGTGTTGAAAGTGGGGAGAAATGGTTTAGAAAGAACCAAAAATGGCTTTAAAAGGGTTAGAGATTTGCAGAAATGGAATAGAAATGGCCAAAATTTATTTAAAAAGCCTCAAAAATGGACAAAAATGCATTAGAAATGGCCAAAACCGGCTTAAAAGGGTTAGAGGTATGCGAGAACGGTTTAGAAAAAGCCAAATTAGGCTTAAAAGGGGCTAGAGATGAGCAAAAAAGGGTTAGAAATGGCCAAAAATAGCTTAAAATGGGTTAGATATAGCCAAAAAAGGGTTAAAATGGGTTAGTAGTGGGTAAAAAAGGGTTAGATGTAGCCGAAAATGGCATAAAACGTGTGAGAACTGGGCCAAAAATGGGTCAGAAAAGAAAAAAAAATGCTTATAATTACTTGAATGCGGAAGAGAGTGTTTTAGAAAGAGCCAAAAACGGCTTTAAAAGGGTTAGATGTATGCAAAAATGGGTTACAAATGGCCAAAAACGCCTTAAAATGGGATAGAAATAGTGAAAAATGGCTTAAAATGTGTTAGAAGTGTGTAAAAATGGTTTAGATAAACCCAAAAATGGTTTAAATCGTGTGAGCAATGGGCAAAAAATGAGTTAGAAAAGGAAAGAAAAACGGCTTAAACCAGGTTGAAAGTCAGAGAAAATGGTGTAGAAAGACCCAAACGTGGCTTTAAAAGGGCTAGAGATGAGCAGAAATGGGTTAGAAATGGCAAAGAATGGCTTAAAAGAGGTTAGAGATGTGCCAGAAATGGTTAGAAATGGCCAAAACTGCTTTAAAGCAGGTTAGAGATGTGCAAAAATGGGCTAGAAATGGCCAAAAATGGATTCAAGTGGGTAAAGAAATGGGGAAAACTGGGTTAGAAACAGAAAAAAAACTAGCTTAAAACGGGTGGAAAGTGGGCAAAAATGGTTTAGAAAGAGTCAAAAATGCATTAAAAGGGTTCTAGACACGCAAAAATGGGATAGAAATGGCCAAAAATGATTTAAAACGGGTTAGAAATGTTCAAAAATTGGATTAGAAATGGCCAAAACCGGTTTAAAAAGGGTTAGAGGTAAGCAGAGATGAGTGAGAAATAGCCAAAACCGGCTTAAAAAAGGTTAGAGATGTGCAAAAATGGGTCAGAAATGACCAAAGCTGGCTTAAAATGGGTTAGAAACGGCCAAAAAAGCTTTAAAGCGGGTTAGAGATGTGCGAAAACGGGTTAGAAATGGCCTAAGTTGGCCAAAAGCGGGTTAGAAATGGCCAAAAAGGCTTTAAAGCAGGTTAGAGATGTGTGTGCAATGGTTAGAAATGGCAAAAATGGGTTAAAGCAGGTAAGAAATGGGGAAAAGTTGGTTAGAAAGGGAAGAGAAAAAACCTTCAAACGAGTGGAAAGTTGGCAAAAATCGTTCAGGTAGAGCAAAAAAGGCTTAAAAAGGGTTAGAGCTGAGGAAAAATGGGTTATAAATGGCCAAAAGCGGCTTAAAGGTGGTTAGATAGGGGTAAAACTGGGGTAGGAATGGCCAAAAATTGCTTAAAATGGGTTAGAAGTTTGCAAAACTGTGCTAGAAATGGCCCAAAAGGTTTAAATTGGGACAGAAATGGTGAAAAATGGCTTAAAATGCGTTAGGAGGTGAGCAAAAATGGGTTAGATATAGCCGAAAACGGTTTAAATCGTGTGAGAAACAGGCAAAAAATGAGTTAGAAAAGAACTAAAAATGGCTTAAAACGGGTTGAGAGCGAGAAAACATCGTGTAGAAAGAGGCAAAAATGGCTTTAAAAGGGTTAGAGATGTGCAAAAATGGGTTAGAAATGGCAAAAAAAATGGCTTAAAAGGGCTTATAGATGTGCCAAAAATGGTTGGAAATGGCCCAAAATGCTTTAAAGCAGTTTAGAGATGTGTAAAAGTGGGTTAGAAATGGCCAAAAAAGGATTAAAGCGGGTAATAATTGGGAGAAACTGTGTTAGAAACAGAAAAAAAAAAAAAAGCTTAATAAGAGTTGAAGGAGGGCAAAAATGGTTAAGGTATAGCCAAAAAAGGCTTAAAAAGGGTTAGAGATATGCAAAAACTGGGATAGAAATGGCCAAAAAGGCTTTAAAGCAGGTTAGAGATGTGCAAAAACTGGTCAGAAATGGCCAAAAATGGATTAAAGCGGGAGAGAAATGGGAAAAACTGCATTAGAAACAGAAAAAAAGCATAAAAAGTTTTGAATGAGGGAAAAAATGGTGAAGATATAGCCCAAAAAGGCTTAAAAAGGATTAGAGATGTGCAAAAATGGGATAGAAATTGCCAAAAACTCTTTAAAATGTGTTAGAAATGGAGAAAAATGGGTTAGAAATGGACAAAAAATGGATAAGAAATGGCCAAAAGTAGCTTAAAAGGGGTTAGAGATGTGCAAAAATGAGTTAGAAATGGCCAAGAATGGCATAAAACAGGTTAAGAATGGCCAAAAATGGGTTAGAAATGGCCAAAAAGGCTTTAAAGCAGGTAAGAGATGTGTAAAAAAAAAAAAAAAAAAAGGTTAGAAGTGGCAAAAAAATGGATTAAAGATGGTGAGAAATGCAGAAAACTGGGTTAGAAACGGAAAAAAAAATAGCATAAACCGTGTTGAAAGTGGGGAGAAATGGTTTAGAAAGAACCAAAAATGGCTTTAAAAGGGTTAGAGATTTGCAGAAATGGAATAGAAATGGCCAAAATTTATTTAAAAAGCCTCAAAAATGGACAAAAATGCATTAGAAATGGCCAAAACCGGCTTAAAAGGGTTAGAGGTATGCGAGAACGGTTTAGAAAAAGCCAAATTAGGCTTAAAAGGGGCTAGAGATGAGCAAAAAAGGGTTAGAAATGGCCAAAAATAGCTTAAAATGGGTTAGATATAGCCAAAAAAGGGTTAAAATGGGTTAGTAGTGGGTAAAAAAGGGTTAGATGTAGCCGAAAATGGCATAAAACGTGTGAGAACTGGGCCAAAAATGGGTCAGAAAAGAAAAAAAATGCTTATAATTACTTGAATGCGGAAGAGAGTGTTTTAGAAAGAGCCAAAAACGGCTTTAAAAGGGTTAGATGTATGCAAAAATGGGTTACAAATGGCCAAAAACGCCTTAAAATGGGATAGAAATAGTGAAAAATGGCTTAAAATGTGTTAGAAGTGTGTAAAAATGGTTTAGATAAACCCAAAAATGGTTTAAATCGTGTGAGCAATGGGCAAAAAATGAGTTAGAAAAGGAAAGAAAAACGGCTTAAACCAGGTTGAAAGTCAGAGAAAATGGTGTAGAAAGACCCAAACGTGGCTTTAAAAGGGCTAGAGATGAGCAGAAATGGGTTAGAAATGGCAAAGAATGGCTTAAAAGAGGTTAGAGATGTGCCAGAAATGGTTAGAAATGGCCAAAACTGCTTTAAAGCAGGTTAGAGATGTGCAAAAATGGGCTAGAAATGGCCAAAAATGGATTCAAGTGGGTAAAGAAATGGGGAAAACTGGGTTAGAAACAGAAAAAAAACTAGCTTAAAACGGGTGGAAAGTGGGCAAAAATGGTTTAGAAAGAGTCAAAAATGCATTAAAAGGGTTCTAGACATGCAAAAATGGGATAGAAATGGCCAAAAATGATTTAAAACAGGTTAGAAATGTTCAAAAATTGGATTAGAAATGGCCAAACCCGGTTTAAAAAGGGTTAGAGGTAAGCAGAGATGAGTGAGAAATAGCCAAAACCGGCTTAAAAAAGGTTAGAGATGTGCAAAAATGGGTCAGAAATGACCAAAGCTGGCTTAAAATGGGTTAGAAACGGCCAAAAAAGCTTTAAAGCGGGTTAGAGATGTGCGAAAACAGGTTAGAAATGGCCTAAGTTGGCCAAAAGCGGGTTAGAAATGGCCAAAAAGGCTTTAAAGCAGGTTAGAGATGTGCAAAAACTGGTCAGAAATGGCCAAAAATGGATTAAAGCGGGAGAGAAATGGGAAAAACTGCATTAGAAACAGAAAAAAAGCATAAAAAGTTTTGAATGAGGGAAAAAATGGTGAAGATATAGCCCAAAAAGGCTTAAAAAGGATTAGAGATGTGCAAAAATGGGATAGAAATTGCCAAAAACTCTTTAAAATGTGTTAGAAATGGAGAAAAATGGGTTAGAAATGGACAAAAAATGGATAAGAAATGGCCAAAAGTAGCTTAAAAGGGGTTAGAGATGTGCAAAAATGAGTTAGAAATGGCCAAGAATGGCATAAAACAGGTTAAGAATGGCCAAAAATGGGTTAGAAATGGCCAAAAAGGCTTTAAAGCAGGTAAGAGATGTGTAAAAAAAAAAAAAAAAAAGGTTAGAAGTGGCAAAAAAATGGATTAAAGATGGTGAGAAATGCAGAAAACTGGGTTAGAAACGGAAAAAAAAATAGCATAAACCGTGTTGAAAGTGGGGAGAAATGGTTTAGAAAGAACCAAAAATGGCTTTAAAAGGGTTAGAGATTTGCAGAAATGGAATAGAAATGGCCAAAATTTATTTAAAAAGCCTCAAAAATGGACAAAAATGCATTAGAAATGGCCAAAACCGGCTTAAAAGGGTTAGAGGTATGCGAGAACGGTTTAGAAAAAGCCAAATTAGGCTTAAAAGGGGCTAGAGATGAGCAAAAAAGGGTTAGAAATGGCCAAAAATAGCTTAAAATGGGTTAGATATAGCCAAAAAAGGGTTAAAATGGGTTAGTAGTGGGTAAAAAAGGGTTAGATGTAGCCGAAAATGGCATAAAACGTGTGAGAACTGGGCCAAAAATGGGTCAGAAAAGAAAAAAAAATGCTTATAATTACTTGAATGCGGAAGAGAGTGTTTTAGAAAGAGCCAAAAACGGCTTTAAAAGGGTTAGATGTATGCAAAAATGGGTTACAAA
The DNA here is from genome assembly GCF_037157495.1 of Lathamus discolor. Lineage (NCBI taxonomy): Eukaryota > Metazoa > Chordata > Aves > Psittaciformes > Psittacidae > Lathamus > Lathamus discolor. Next base: position 70,260 of record NW_027069207.1, on the reverse strand, counting down.
TGGCCAAAAACGCCTTAAAATGGGATAGAAATAGTGAAAAATGGCTTAAAATGTGTTAGAAGTGTGTAAAAATGGTTTAGATAAACCCAAAAATGGTTTAAATCGTGTGAGCAATGGGCAAAAAATGAGTTAGAAAAGGAAAGAAAAACGGCTTAAACCAGGTTGAAAGTCAGAGAAAATGGTGTAGAAAGACCCAAACGTGTCTTTAAAAGGGCTAGAGATGAGCAGAAATGGGTTAGAAATGGCAAAGAATGGCTTAAAAGAGGTTAGAGATGTGCCAGAAATGGTTAGAAATGGCCAAAACTGCTTTAAAGCAGGTTAGAGATGTGCAAAAATGGGCTAGAAATGGCCAAAATGGATTCAAGTGGGTAAAGAAATGGGGAAAACTGGGTTAGAAACAGAAAAAAAACTAGCTTAAAACGGGTGGAAAGTGGGCAAAAATGGTTTAGAAAGAGTCAAAAATGCATTAAAAGGGTTCTAGACACGCAAAAATGGGATAGAAATGGCCAAAAATGATTTTAAAACGGGTTAGAAATGTTCAAAAATTGGATTAGAAATGGCCAAAACCGGTTTAAAAAGGGTTAGAGGTAAGCAGAGATGAGTGAGAATAGCCAAAACCGGCTTAAAAAAGGTTAGAGATGTGCAAAAATGGGTCAGAAATGACCAAAGCTGGCTTAAAATGGGTTAGAAACGGCCAAAAAAGCTTTAAAGCGGGTTAGAGATGTGCGAAAACGGGTTAGAAATGGCCTAAGTTGGCAAAAGCGGGTTAGAAATGGCCAAAAAGGCTTTAAAGCAGGTTAGAGATGTGTGTGCAATGGTTAGAAATGGCAAAAATGGGTTAAAGCAGGTAAGAAATGGGGAAAAGTTGGTTAGAAAGGGAAGAGAAAAAACCTTCAAACGAGTGGAAAGTTGGCAAAAATCGTTCAGGTAGAGCAAAAAAGGCTTAAAAAGGGTTAGAGCTGAGGAAAAATGGGTTATAAATGGCCAAAAGCGGCTTAAAGGTGGTTAGATAGGGGTAAAACTGGGTAGGAATGGCCAAAAATTGCTTAAAATGGGTTAGAAGTTTGCAAAACTGTGCTAGAAATGGCCCAGAAGGTTTAAATTGGGACAGAAATGGTGAAAAATGGCTTAAAATGCGTTAGGAGTGAGCAAAAATGGGTTAGATATAGCCGAAAACGGTTTAAATCGTGTGAGAAACAGGCAAAAAATGAGTTAGAAAAGAACTAAAAATGGCTTAAAACGGGTTGAGAGCGAGAAAACATCGTGTAGAAAGAGGCAAAAATGGCTTTAAAAGGGTTAGAGATGTGCAAAAATGGGTTAGAAATGGCAAAAAAATGGCTTAAAAGGGCTTATAGATGTGCCAAAAATGGTTGGAAATGGCCCAAAATGCTTTAAAGCAGTTTAGAGATGTGTAAAAGTGGGTTAGAAATGGCCAAAAAAGGATTAAAGCGGGTAATAATTGGGAGAAACTGTGTTAGAAACAGAAAAGAAAAAAAAAGCTTAATAAGAGTTGAAGGAGGGCAAAAATGGTTAAGGTATAGCCAAAAAAGGCTTAAAAAGGGTTAGAGATATGCAAAAACTGGGATAGAAATGGCCAAAAGGCTTTAAAGCAGGTTAGAGATGTGCAAAAACTGGTCAGAAATGGCCAAAAATGGATTAAAGCGGGAGAGAAATGGGAAAAACTGCATTAGAAACAGAAAAAAAGCATAAAAAGTTTTGAATGAGGGAAAAAATGGTGAAGATATAGCCCAAAAAGGCTTAAAAAGGATTAGAGATGTGCAAAAATGGGATAGAAATTGCCAAAAACTCTTTAAAATGTGTTAGAAATGGAGAAAAATGGTTAGAAATGGACAAAAAAATGGATAAGAAATGGCCAAAAGTAGCTTAAAAGGGGTTAGAGATGTGCAAAAATGAGTTAGAAATGGCCAAGAATGGCATAAACCAGGTTAAGAATGGCCAAAAATGGGTTAGAAATGGCCAAAAAGGCTTTAAAGCAGGTAAGAGATGTGTAAAAAAAAAAAAAAAAAAAAGGTTAGAAGTGGCAAAAAAATGGATTAAAGATGGTGAGAAATGCAGAAAACTGGGTTAGAAACGGAAAAAAAATAGCATAAACCGTGTTGAAAGTGGGGAGAAATGGTTTAGAAAGAACCAAAAATGGCTTTAAAAGGGTTAGAGATTTGCAGAAATGGAATAGAAATGGCCAAAATTTATTTAAAAAGCCTCAAAAATGGACAAAAATGCATTAGAAATGCCAAAACCGGCTTAAAAGGGTTAGAGGTATGCGAGAACGGTTTAGAAAAAGCCAAATTAGGCTTAAAAGGGGCTAGAGATGAGCAAAAAAGGGTTAGAAATGGCCAAAAATAGCTTAAAATGGGTTAGATATAGCCAAAAAAGGGTTAAAATGGGTTAGTAGTGGGTAAAAAAGGGTTAGATGTAGCCGAAAATGGCATAAAACGTGTGAGAACTGGGCCAAAAATGGGTCAGAAAAGAAAAAAAAATGCTTATAATTACTTGAATGCGGAAGAGAGTGTTTTAGAAAGAGCCAAAAACGGCTTTAAAAGGGTTAGATGTATGCAAAAATGGGTTACAAATGGCCAAAAACGCCTTAAAATGGGATAGAAATAGTGAAAAATGGCTTAAAATGTGTTAGAAGTGTGTAAAAATGGTTTAGATAAACCCAAAAATGGTTTAAATCGTGTGAGCAATGGGCAAAAAATGAGTTAGAAAAGGAAAGAAAAACGGCTTAAACCAGGTTGAAAGTCAGAGAAAATGGTGTAGAAAGACCCAAACGTGTCTTTAAAAGGGCTAGAGATGAGCAGAAATGGGTTAGAAATGGCAAAGAATGGCTTAAAAGAGGTTAGAGATGTGCCAGAAATGGTTAGAAATGGCCAAAACTGCTTTAAAGCAGGTTAGAGATGTGCAAAAATGGGCTAGAAATGGCCAAAAATGGATTCAAGTGGGTAAAGAAATGGGGAAAACTGGGTTAGAAACAGAAAAAAAACTAGCTTAAAACGGGTGGAAAGTGGGCAAAAATGGTTAGAAAGAGTCAAAAAATGCATTAAAAGGGTTCTAGACACGCAAAAATGGGATAGAAATGGCCAAAAATGATTTAAAACGGTTAGAAATGTTCAAAAATTGGATTAGAAATGGCCAAAACGGTTTAAAAAGGGTTAGAGGTAAGCAGAGATGAGTGAGAAATAGCCAAAACCGGCTTAAAAAAGGTTAGAGATGTGCAAAAATGGGTCAGAAATGACCAAAGCTGGCTTAAAATGGGTTAGAAACGGCCAAAAAAGCTTTAAAGCGGGTTAGAGATGTGCGAAAACGGGTTAGAAATGGCCTAAGTTGGCCAAAAGCGGGTTAGAAATGGCCAAAAAGGCTTTAAAGCAGGTTAGAGATGTGTGTGCAATGGTTAGAAATGGCAAAAATGGGTTAAAGCAGGTAAGAAATGGGGAAAAGTTGGTTAGAAAGGGAAGAGAAAAAACCTTCAAACGAGTGGAAAGTTGGCAAAAATCGTTCAGGTAGAGCAAAAAAAGGCTTAAAAAGGGTTAGAGCTGAGGAAAAATGGGTTATAAATGGCCAAAAGCGGCTTAAAGGTGGTTAGATAGGGGTAAAACTGGGGTAGGAATGGCCAAAAATTGCTTAAAATGGGTTAGAAGTTTGCAAAACTGTGCTAGAAATGGCCCAAAAGGTTTAAATTGGGACAGAAATGGTGAAAAATGGCTTAAAATGAGTTAGGAGTGAGCAAAAATGGGTTAGATATAGCCGAAAACGGTTTAAATCGTGTGAGAAACAGGCAAAAAATGAGTTAGAAAAGAACTAAAAATGGCTTAAAACGGGTTGAGAGCGAGAAAACATCGTGTAGAAAGAGGCAAAAATGGCTTTAAAAGGGTTAGAGATGTGCAAAAATGGGTTAGAAATGGCAAAAAAATGGCTTAAAAGGGCTTATAGATGTGCCAAAAATGGTTGGAAATGGCCCAAAATGCTTTAAAGCAGTTTAGAGATGTGTAAAAGTGGGTTAGAAATGGCCAAAAAAGGATTAAAGCGGGTAATAATTGGGAGAAACTGTGTTAGAAACAGAAAAAAAAAAAAAAGCTTAATAAGAGTTGAAGGAGGGCAAAAATGGTTAAGGTATAGCCAAAAAAGGCTTAAAAAGGGTTAGAGATATGCAAAAACTGGGATAGAAATGGCCAAAAAGGCTTTAAAGCAGGTTAGAGATGTGCAAAAACTGGTCAGAAATGGCCAAAAATGGATTAAAGCGGGAGAGAAATGGGAAAAACTGCATTAGAAACAGAAAAAAAGCATAAAAAGTTTTGAATGAGGGAAAAAATGGTGAAGATATAGCCCAAAAAGGCTTAAAAAGGATTAGAGATGTGCAAAAATGGGATAGAAATTGCCAAAAACTCTTTAAAATGTGTTAGAAATGGAGAAAAATGGGTTAGAAATGGACAAAAAATGGATAAGAAATGGCCAAAAGTAGCTTAAAAGGGGTTAGAGATGTGCAAAAATGAGTTAGAAATGGCCAAGAATGGCATAAAACAGGTTAAGAATGGCCAAAAATGGGTTAGAAATGGCCAAAAAGGCTTTAAAGCAGGTAAGAGATGTGTAAAAAAAAAAAAAAAAAATGGTTAGAAGTGGCAAAAAAATGGATTAAAGATGGTGAGAAATGCAGAAAACTGGGTTAGAAACGGAAAAAAAAATAGCATAAACCGTGTTGAAAGTGGGGAGAAATGGTTTAGAAAGAACCAAAAATGGCTTTAAAAGGGTTAGAGATTTGCAGAAATGGAATAGAAATGGCCAAAATTTATTTAAAAAGCCTCAAAAATGGACAAAAATGCATTAGAAATGGCCAAAACCGGCTTAAAAGGGTTAGAGGTATGCGAGAACGGTTTAGAAAAAGCCAAATTAGGCTTAAAAGGGGCTAGAGATGAGCAAAAAAGGGTTAGAAATGGCCAAAAATAGCTTAAAATGGGTTAGATATAGCCAAAAAAGGGTTAAAATGGGTTAGTAGTGGGTAAAAAAGGGTTAGATGTAGCCGAAAATGGCATAAAACGTGTGAGAACTGGGCCAAAAATGGGTCAGAAAAGAAAAAAAAATGCTTATAATTACTTGAATGCGGAAGAGAGTGTTTTAGAAAGAGCCAAAAACGGCTTTAAAAGGGTTAGATGTATGCAAAAATGGGTTACAAATGGCCAAAAACGCCTTAAAATGGGATAGAAATAGTGAAAAATGGCTTAAAATGTGTTAGAAGTGTGTAAAAATGGTTTAGATAAACCCAAAAATGGTTTAAATCGTGTGAGCAATGGGCAAAAAATGAGTTAGAAAAGGAAAGAAAAAACGGCTTAAACCAGGTTGAAAGTCAGAGAAATGGTGTAGAAAGACCCAAACGTGTCTTTAAAAGGGCTAGAGATGAGCAGAAATGGGTTAGAAATGGCAAAGAATGGCTTAAAAGAGGTTAGAGATGTGCCAGAAATGGTTAGAAATGGCCAAAACTGCTTTAAAGCAGGTTAGAGATGTGCAAAAATGGGCTAGAAATGGCCAAAAATGGATTCAAGTGGGTAAAGAAATGGGGAAAACTGGGTTAGAAACAGAAAAAAAACTAGCTTAAAACGGGTGGAAAGTGGGCAAAAATGGTTTAGAAAGAGTCAAAAATGCATTAAAAGGGTTCTAGACACGCAAAAATGGGATAGAAATGGCCAAAATGATTTAAAACGGGTTAGAAATGTTCAAAAATTGGATTAGAAATGGCCAAAACCGGTTTAAAAAGGGTTAGAGGTAAGCAGAGATGAGTGAGAAATAGCCAAAAGCGGCTTAAAAAAGGTTAGAGATGTGCAAAAATGGGTCAGAAATGACCAAAGCTGGCTTAAAATGGGTTAGAAACGGCCAAAAAAGCTTTAAAGCGGGTTAGAGATGTGCGAAAACGGGTTAGAAATGGCCTAAGTTGGCCAAAAGCGGGTTAGAAATGGCCAAAAAGGCTTTAAAGCAGGTTAGAGATGTGTGTGCAATGGTTAGAAATGGCAAAAATGGGTTAAAGCAGGTAAGAAATGGGGAAAAGTTGGTTAGAAAGGGAAGAGAAAAAACCTTCAAACGAGTGGAAAGTTGGCAAAAATCGTTCAGGTAGAGCAAAAAAAGGCTTAAAAAGGGTTAGAGCTGAGGAAAAAATGGGTTATAAATGGCCAAAAGCGGCTTAAAGGTGGTTAGATAGGGGTAAAACTGGGTAGGAAATGGCCAAAAATTGCTTAAAATGGGTTAGAAGTTTGCAAAACTGTGCTAGAAATGGCCCAAAAGGTTTACATTGGGACAGAAATGGTGAAAAATGGCTTAAAATGAGTTAGGAGTGAGCAAAAATGGGTTAGATATAGCCGAAAACGGTTTAAATCGTGTGAGAAACAGGCAAAAAATGAGTTAGAAAAGAACTAAAAATCGGCTTAAAACGGGTTGAGAGCGAGAAAACATCGTGTAGAAAGAGGCAAAAATGGCTTTAAAAGGGTTAGAGATGTGCAAAAATGGGTTAGAAATGGCAAAAAAATGGCTTAAAAGGGCTTATAGATGTGCCAAAAATGGTTGGAAATGCCCAAAATGCTTTAAAGCAGTTTAGAGATGTGTAAAAGTGGGTTAGAAATGGCCAAAAAAGGATTAAAGCGGGTAATAATTGGGAGAAACTGTGTTAGAAACAGAAAAAAAAAAAAAAGCTTAATAAGAGTTGAAGGAGGGCAAAAATGGTTAAGGTATAGCCAAAAAAGGCTTAAAAAGGGTTAGAGATATGCAAAAACTGGGATAGAAATGGCCAAAAAGGCTTTAAAGCAGGTTAGAGATGTGCAAAAACTGGTCAGAAATGGCCAAAAATGGATTAAAGCGGGAGAGAAATGGGAAAAACTGCATTAGAAACAGAAAAAAAAGCATAAAAAGTTTGAATGAGGGAAAAAATGGTGAAGATATAGCCCAAAAAGGCTTAAAAAGGATTAGAGATGTGCAAAAATGGGATAGAAATTGCCAAAAACTCTTTAAAATGTGTTAGAAATGGAGAAAAATGGGTTAGAAATGGACAAAAAATGGATAAGAAATGGCCAAAATTTACTTAAAAGGGGTTAGAGATGTGCAAAAATGAGTTAGAAATGGCCAAGAATGGCATAAAACAGGTTAAGAATGGCCAAAAAATGGGTTAGAAATGGCCAAAAAGGCTTTAAAGCAGGTAAGAGATGTGTAAAAAAAAAAAAAAAAATGGTTAGAAGTGGCAAAAAAATGGATTAAAGATGGTGAGAAATGCAGAAAACTGGGTTAGAAACGGAAAAAAAATAGCATAAACCGTGTTGAAAGTGGGGAGAAATGGTTTAGAAAGAACCAAAAATGGCTTTAAAAGGGTTAGAGATTTGCAGAAATGGAATAGAAATGGCCAAAATTTATTTAAAAAGCCTCAAAAATGGACAAAAATGCATTAGAAATGGCCAAAACCGGCTTAAAAGGGTTAGAGGTATGCGAGAACGGTTTAGAAAAAGCCAAATAGGCTTAAAAGGGGCTAGAGATGAGCAAAAAAGGGTTAGAAATGGCCAAAAATAGCTTAAAATGGGTTAGATATAGCCAAAAAAGGGTTAAAATGGTTAGTAGTGGGTAAAAAAGGGTTAGTTGTAGCCGAAAATGGCATAAAACGTGTGAGAACTGGGCCAAAAATGGGTCAGAAAAGAAAAAAAAATGCTTATAATTACTTGAATGCGGAAGAGAGTGTTTTAGAAAGAGCCAAAAACGGCTTTAAAAGGGTTAGATGTATGCAAAATGGGTTACAAATGGCCAAAAACGCCTTAAAATGGGATAGAAATAGTGAAAAATGGCTTAAAATGTGTTAGAAGTGTGTAAAAATGGTTTAGATAAATCCAAAAATGGTTTAAATCGTGTGAGCAATGGGCAAAAAATGAGTTAGAAAAGGAAAGAAAAACGGCTTAAACCAGGTTGAAAGTCAGAGAAAATGGTGTAGAAAGACCCAAACGTGTCTTTAAAAGGGCTAGAGATGAGCAGAAATGGGTTAGAAATGGCAAAGAATGGCTTAAAAGAGGTTAGAGATGTGCCAGAAATGGTTAGAAATGGCCAAAACTGCTTTAAAGCAGGTTAGAGATGTGCAAAAATGGGCTAGAAATGGCCAAAAATGGATTCAAGTGGGTAAAGAAATGGGGAAAACTGGGTTAGAAACAGAAAAAAAAACTAGCTTAAAACGGGTGGAAAGTGGGCAAAAATGGTTTAGAAAGAGTCAAAAATGCATTAAAAGGGTTCTAGACACGCAAAAATGGGATAGAAATGGCCAAAAATGATTTAAAACGGGTTAGAAATGTTCAAAAATTGGATTAGAAATGGCCAAAACCGGTTTAAAAAGGGTTAGAGGTAAGCAGAGATGAGTGAGAAATAGCCAAAACCGGCTTAAAAAAGGTTAGAGATGTGCAAAAATGGGTCAGAAATGACCAAAGCTGGCTTAAAATGGGTTAGAAACGGCCAAAAAAGCTTTAAAGCGGGTTAGAGATGTGCGAAAACGGGTTAGAAATGGCCTAAGTTGGCCAAAAGCGGGTTAGAAATGGCCAAAAAGGCTTTAAAGCAGGTTAGAGATGTGTGTGCAATGGTTAGAAATGGCAAAAATGGGTTAAAGCAGGTAAGAAATGGGGAAAAGTTGGTTAGAAAGGGAAGAGAAAAAACCTTCAAACGAGTGGAAAGTTGGCAAAAATCGTTCAGGTAGAGCAAAAAAAGGCTTAAAAAGGGTTAGAGCTGAGGAAAAATGGGTTATAAATGGCCAAAAGCGGCTTAAAGGTGGTTAGATAGGGGTAAAACTGGGGTAGGAATGGCCAAAAATTGCTTAAAATGGGTTAGAAGTTTGCAAAACTGTGCTAGAAATGGCCCAAAAGGTTTAAATTGGGACAGAAATGGTGAAAAATGGCTTAAAATGAGTTAGGAGTGAGCAAAAATGGGTTAGATATAGCCGAAAACGGTTTAAATCGTGTGAGAAACAGGCAAAAAATGAGTTAGAAAAGAACTAAAAATGGCTTAAAACGGGTTGAGAGCGAGAAAACATCGTGTAGAAAGAGGCAAAAATGGCTTTAAAAGGGTTAGAGATGTGCAAAAATGGGTTAGAAATGGCAAAAAAATGGCTTAAAAGGGCTTATAGATGTGCCAAAAATGGTTGGAAATGGCCCAAAATGCTTTAAAGCAGTTTAGAGATGTGTAAAAGTGGGTTAGAAATGGCCAAAAAAGGATTAAAGCGGGTAATAATTGGGAGAAACTGTGTTAGAAACAGAAAAAAAAAAAAAAAGCTTAATAAGAGTTGAAGGAGGGCAAAAATGGTTAAGGTATAGCCAAAAAAGGCTTAAAAAGGGTTAGAGATATGCAAAAACTGGGATAGAAATGGCCAAAAAGGCTATAAAGCAGGTTAGAGATGTGCAAAAACTGGTCAGAAATGGCCAAAAATGGATTAAAGCGGGAGAGAAATGGGAAAAACTGCATTAGAAACAGAAAAAAAGCATAAAAAGTTTTGAATGAGGGAAAAAATGGTGAAGATATAGCCCAAAAAGGCTTAAAAAGGATTAGAGATGTGCAAAAATGGGATAGAAATTGCCAAAAACTCTTTAAAATGTGTTAGAAATGGAGAAAAATGGGTTAGAAATGGACAAAAAATGGATAAGAAATGGCCAAAATTTACTTAAAAGGGGTTAGAGATGTGCAAAAATGAGTTAGAAATGGCCAAGAATGGCATAAAACAGGTTAAGAATGGCCAAAAATGGGTTAGAAATGGCCAAAAAGGCTTTAAAGCAGGTAAGAGATGTGTAAAAAAAAAAAAAAAAAATGGTTAGAAGTGGCAAAAAAATGGATTAAAGATGGTGAGAAATGCAGAAAACTGGGTTAGAAACGGAAAAAAAAAATAGCATAAACCGTGTTGAAAGTGGGGAGAAATGGTTTAGAAAGAACCAAAAATGGCTTTAAAAATGTTAGAGATTTGCAGAAATGGAATAGAAATGTCCAAAATTTATTTAAAAAGCCTCAAAAATGGACAAAAATGCATTAGAAATGGCCAAAACCGGCTTAAAAGGGTCAGAGGTATGCGAGAACGGTTTAGAAAAAGCCAAATTAGGCTTAAAAGGGGCTAGAGATGAGCAAAAAAGGGTTAGAAATGGCCAAAAATAGCTTAAAATGGGTTAGATATAGCCAAAAAAGGGTTAAAATGGGTTAGTAGTGGGTAAAAAAGGGTTAGATGTAGCCGAAAATGGCATAAAACGTGTGAGAACTGGGCCAAAAATGGGTCAGAAAAGAAAAAAAAATGCTTATAATTACTTGAATGTGGAAGAGAGTGTTTTAGAAAGAGCCAAAAACGGCTTTAAAAGGGTTAGATGTATGCAAAAATGGGTTACAAATGGCCAAAAACGCCTTAAAATGGGATAGAAATAGTGAAAAATGGCTTAAAATGTGTTAGAAGTGTGTAAAAATGGTTTAGATAAACCCAAAAATGGTTTAAATCGTGTGAGCAATGGGCAAAAAATGAGTTAGAAAAGGAAAGAAAAACGGCTTAAACCAGGTTGAAAGTCAGAGAAAATGGTGTAGAAAGACCCAAACGTGGCTTTAAAAGGGCTAGAGATGAGCAGAAATGGGTTAGAAATGGCAAAGAATGGCTTAAAAGAGGTTAGAGATGTGCCAGAAATGGTTAGAAATGGCCAAAACTGCTTTAAAGCAGGTTAGAGATGTGCAAAAATGGGCTAGAAATGGCCAAAAATGGATTCAAGTGGGTAAAGAAATGGGGAAAACTGGGTTAGAAACAGAAAAAAAACTAGCTTAAAACGGGTGGAAAGTGGGCAAAAATGGTTTAGAAAGAGTCAAAAATGCATTAAAAGGGTTCTAGACACGCAAAAATGGGATAGAAATGGCCAAAAATGATTTAAAACGGGTTAGAAATGTTCAAAAATTGGATTAGAAATGGCCAAAACCGGTTTAAAAAGGGTTAGAGGTAAGCAGAGATGAGTGAGAAATAGCCAAAACCGGCTTAAAAAAGGTTAGAGATGTGCAAAAATGGGTCAGAAATGACCAAAGCTGGCTTAAAATGGGTTAGAAACGGCCAAAAAAGCTTTAAAGCGGGTTAGAGATGTGCGAAAACGGGTTAGAAATGGCCTAAGTTGGCCAAAAGCGGGTTAGAAATGGCCAAAAAGGCTTTAAAGCAGGTTAGAGATGTGTGTGCAATGGTTAGAAATGGCAAAAATGGGTTAAAGCAGGTAAGAAATGGGGAAAAGTTGGTTAGAAAGGGAAGAGAAAAAACCTTCAAACGAGTGGAAAGTTGGCAAAAATCGTTCAGGTAGAGCAAAAAAAGGCTTAAAAAGGGTTAGAGCTGAGGAAAAATGGGTTATAAATGGCCAAAAGCGGCTTAAAGGTGGTTAGATAGGGGTAAAACTGGGGTAGGAATGGCCAAAAATTGCTTAAAATGGGTTAGAAGTTTGCAAAACTGTGCTAGAAATGGCCCAAAAGGTTTAAATTGGGACAGAAATGGTGAAAAATGGCTTAAAATGAGTTAGGAGTGAGCAAAAATGGGTTAGATATAGCCGAAAACGGTTTAAATCGTGTGAGAAACAGGCAAAAAATGAGTTAGAAAAGAACTAAAAATGGCTTAAAACGGGTTGAGAGCGAGAAAACATCGTGTAGAAAGAGGCAAAAATGGCTTTAAAAGGGTTAGAGATGTGCAAAAATGGGTTAGAAATGGCAAAAAAATGGCTTAAAAGGGCTTATAGATGTGCCAAAAATGGTTGGAAATGGCCCAAAATGCTTTAAAGCAGTTTAGAGATGTGTAAAAGTGGGTTAGAAATGGCCAAAAAAGGATTAAAGCGGGTAATAATTGGGAGAAACTGTGTTAGAAACAGAAAAAAAAAAAAAAGCTTAATAAGAGTTGAAGGAGGGCAAAAATGGTTAAGGTATAGCCAAAAAAGGCTTAAAAAGGGTTAGAGATATGCAAAAACTGGGATAGAAATGGCCAAAAAGGCTATAAAGCAGGTTAGAGATGTGCAAAAACTGGTCAGAAATGGCCAAAAATGGATTAAAGCGGGAGAGAAATGGGAAAAACTGCATTAGAAACAGAAAAAAAGCATAAAATGTTTTGAATGAGGGAAAAAATGGTGAAGATATAGCCCAAAAAGGCTTAAAAAGGATTAGAGATGTGCAAAAATGGGATAGAAATTGCCAAAAACTCTTTAAAATGTGTTAGAAATGGAGAAAAATGGGTTAGAAATGGACAAAAAATGGATAAGAAATGGCCAAAATTTACTTAAAAGGGGTTAGAGATGTGCAAAAATGAGTTAGAAATGGCCAAGAATGGCATAAAACAGGTTAAGAATGGCCAAAAATGGGTTAGAAATGGCCAAAAAGGCTTTAAAGCAGGTAAGAGATGTGTAAAAAAAAAAAAAAAAAAATGGTTAGAAGTGGCAAAAAAATGGATTAAAGACGGTGAGAAATGCAGAAAACTGGGTTAGAAACGGAAAAAAAAATAGCATAAACCGTGTTGAAAGTGGGGAGAAATGGTTTAGAAAGAACCAAAAATGGCTTTAAAAGGGTTAGAGATTTGCAGAAATGGAATAGAAATGGCCAAAATTTATTTAAAAAGCCTCAAAAATGGACAAAAATGCATTAGAAATGGCCAAAACCGGCTTAAAAGGGTTAGAGGTATGCGAGAACGGTTTAGAAAAAGCCAAATTAGGCTTAAAAGGGGCTAGAGATGAGCAAAAAAGGGTTAGAAATGGCCAAAAATAGCTTAAAATGGGTTAGATATAGCCAAAAAAGGGTTAAAATGGGTTAGTAGTGGGTAAAAAAGGGTTAGATGTAGCCGAAAATGGCATAAAACGTGTGAGAACTGGGCCAAAAATGGGTCAGAAAAGAAAAAAAAATGCTTATAATTACTTGAATGCGGAAGAGAGTGTTTTAGAAAGAGCCAAAAACGGCTTTAAAAGGGTTAGATGTATGCAAAAATGGGTTACAAATGGCCAAAAACGCCTTAAAATGGGATAGAAATAGTGAAAAATGGCTTAAAATGTGTTAGAAGTGTGTAAAAATGGTTTAGATAAACCCAAAAATGGTTTAAATCGTGTGAGCAATGGGCAAAAAATGAGTTAGAAAAGGAAAGAAAAACGGCTTAAACCAGGTTGAAAGTCAGAGAAAATGGTGTAGAAAGACCCAAACGTGTCTTTAAAAGGGCTAGAGATGAGCAGAAATGGGTTAGAAATGGCAAAGAATGGCTTAAAAGAGGTTAGAGATGTGCCAGAAATGGTTAGAAATGGCCAAAACTGCTTTAAAGCAGGTTAGAGATGTGCAAAAATGGGCTAGAAATGGCCAAAAATGGATTCAAGTGGGTAAAGAAATGGGGAAAACTGGGTTAGAAACAGAAAAAAAACTAGCTTAAAACGGGTGGAAAGTGGGCAAAAATGGTTTAGAAAGAGTCAAAAATGCATTAAAAGGGTTCTAGACACGCAAAAATGGGATAGAAATGGCCAAAAATGATTTAAAACGGGTTAGAAATGTTCAAAAATTGGATTAGAAATGGCCAAAACCGGTTTAAAAAGGGTTAGAGGTAAGCAGAGATGAGTGAGAAATAGCCAAAACCGGCTTAAAAAAGGTTAGAGATGTGCAAAAATGGGTCAGAAATGACCAAAGCTGGCTTAAAATGGGTTAGAAACGGCCAAAAAAGCTTTAAAGCGGGTTAGAGATGTGCGAAAACGGGTTAGAAATGGCCTAAGTTGGCCAAAAGCGGGTTAGAAATGGCCAAAAAGGCTTTAAAGCAGGTTAGAGATGTGTGTGCAATGGTTAGAAATGGCAAAAATGGGTTAAAGCAGGTAAGAAATGGGGAAAAGTTGGTTAGAAAGGGAAGAGAAAAAACCTTCAAACGAGTGGAAAGTTGGCAAAAATTGTTCAGGTAGAGCAAAAAAGGCTTAAAAAGGGTTAGAGCTGAGGAAAAATGGGTTATAAATGGCCAAAAGCGGCTTAAAGGTGGTTAGATAGGGGTAAAACTGGGGTAGGAATGGCCAAAAATTGCTTAAAATGGGTTAGAAGTTTGCAAAACTGTGCTAGAAATGGCCCAAAAGGTTTAAATTGGGACAGAAATGGTGAAAAATGGCTTAAAATGAGTTAGGAGTGAGCAAAAATGGGTTAGATATAGCCGAAAACGGTTTAAATCGTGTGAGAAACAGGCAAAAAATGAGTTAGAAAAGAACTAAAAATGGCTTAAAACGGGTTGAGAGCGAGAAAACATCGTGTAGAAAGAGGCAAAAATGGCTTTAAAAGGGTTAGAGATGTGCAAAAATGGGTTAGAAATGGCAAAAAAATGGCTTAAAAGGGCTTATAGATGTGCCAAAAATGGTTGGAAATGGCCCAAAATGCTTTAAAGCAGTTTAGAGATGTGTAAAAGTGGGTTAGAAATGGCCAAAAAAGGATTAAAGCGGGTAATAATTGGGAGAAACTGTGTTAGAAACAGAAAAAAAAAAAAAAAAGCTTAATAAGAGTTGAAGGAGGGCAAAAATGGTTAAGGTATAGCCAAAAAAGGCTTAAAAAGGGTTAGAGATATGCAAAAACTGGGATAGAAATGGCCAAAAAGGCTTTAAAGCAGGTTAGAGATGTGCAAAAACTGGTCAGAAATGGCCAAAAATGGATTAAAGCGGGAGAGAAATGGGAAAAACTGCATTAGAAACAGAAAAAAAGCATAAAAAGTATTGAATGAGGGAAAAAATGGTGAAGATATAGCCCAAAAAGGCTTAAAAAGGATTAGAGATGTGCAAAAATGGGATAGAAATTGCCAAAAACTCTTTAAAATGTGTTAGAAATGGAGAAAAATGGGTTAGAAATGGACAAAAAATGGATAAGAAATGGCCAAAATTTACTTAAAAGGGGTTAGAGATGTGCAAAAATGAGTTAGAAATGGCCAAGAATGGCATAAAACAGGTTAAGAATGGCCAAAAATGGGTTAGAAATGGCCAAAAAGGCTTTAAAGCAGGTAAGAGATGTGTAAAAAAAAAAAAAAAAATGGTTAGAAGTGGCAAAAAAATGGATTAAAGATGGTGAGAAATGCAGAAAACTGGGTTAGAAACGGAAAAAAAAAATAGCATAAACCGTGTTGAAAGTGGGGAGAAATGGTTTAGAAAGAACCAAAAATGGCTTTAAAAGGGTTAGAGATTTGCAGAAATGGAATAGAAATGGCCAAAATTTATTTAAAAAGCCTCAAAAATGGACAAAAATGCATTAGAAATGGCCAAAACCGGCTTAAAAGGGTCAGAGGTATGCGAGAACGGTTTAGAAAAAGCCAAATTAGGCTTAAAAGGGGCTAGAGATGAGCAAAAAAGGGTTAGAAATGGCCAAAAATAGCTTAAAATGGGTTAGATATAGCCAAAAAAGGGCTATAACATCTTCAGGACAGAGTGTGCTTTGAAACTGTGTCACACACTTTGCTGTCACCCCTCACTTCCCTACCTGAAAGTCCAATTGAATCCACCATCTCCTCTGCCTGCTCTTTGTGAGCAGCAGCAGAGTATAGCACTTCCGTTTGGACTCTGCTGAAACAGCAGAAGAGACAGTCCAGAAAGTTCCCACTGATCATCTTCAGCACACAGTGAGCTTTGCAACTGTGGCGCACACATTACTGTCACTCGTCACTTTATCTCCTAAAAGTCCATTTGAATGCAACCTCTCCACTGCCCGCTCTCTCTGAGCAGCAGCAGAGTGAGTAGAGCAGGAACGTTTAGACTGTGCTAAAACAGCAGAAGAGCCAGGCCAAAAAGAGTCTGCTGATAATCTTCAGCGCACAGCGAGCTTTGCAACTCTGAAACACGCATTGCTGCCACTCCTCCCTTTCCAGCCTGAAAGACCAATTGAATCCAACATCTCTGTGCCCGCTCTCTGCTCAGCAGCAACAGAGGCAGTAGAGCAGGAACGTTTAGACTGTGCTAAACCAGCAGAAGAGCCATGCAAAAAAGCTGCTGCTGATCATCCATAGCACACAGTCACCTTTGTAACTGTGACACAAACATTGCTGTCACTTTTCACTGTTTCTCCTAAACGGTCACTTGAATTCAACAACTCTGTTTCCAGCTCTCTGCTGTGAGCAGCACAGTGAGTAGAACAGGAATGTGTGGAATCAAAGACAGTGGAAGAGACAGTCCAGAAAGCTGCTGTTGTGCTTCTTTACCACACACTGAACTTTACAACTGTGACACACACATTGTTGCTACTCCTCACTTTATCTCCTAAAAGTGCATTTGAATCCAACGTTTCTGGCGCCCTCTGTCGTTTCAAGAGCAGCCGCGACAGGTGAGCACGAGCGCTTGGACTCTGCTCCCACAGCTGAAGAGCCAGGAGGGTACACTCCGGCTGGGCATCTTCAGCACGCAGTCAGCTTTGCAACTGTGAAACACATATTGCTGTCGCTCCTCTCTTTCCTACCTCAAAGACCACTTGAATCCAAAATCTCCGTGCCATTCTCTGCTGTGCAGCAGCAGATAGAGTAGAGCAGGAATGTTTAGACTCTGCTAAAAGACAGAAGTGCCAGGACAAATTGTCCCTGCAGATCTTCTTCAGCGCACAGTGAGCTTTGCAACTCTGAAACACGCATTGCTGCCACTCCTCCCTTTCCTACCTGAAAGACCAATTGGATCCAACATCTCTGCGCCCGCTCTCAGCTGAGCAGCAACAGAGACAGTAGAGCAGGAACGTTTAGACTGTGCTAAAACAGCAGAAGAGCCATGCAAAAAAGCTCCTGCTGATCATCTACAGCACACAGTCACCTTTGTAACTGTGACACAAACATAGTTGTCACTTTTCACTGTTTCTCCTAAAAGTTCGCTTGAATGCAACGTTTCTGGCGCCCTCTGTCGTTTCAAGAGCAGCCGTGACAGGTGAGCACGAGCGCTTGGACTCTGCTCCCACAGCCGAAGGGCCAGGAGGGAGAGCTCCGACTGAGCATCTTCAGGACAGAGTGTGCTTTGAAACTGTGTCACACACTTTGCTGTCACCCCTCACTTCCCTACCTGAAAGTCCAATTGAATCCACCATCTCCTCTGCCTGCTCTTTGTGAGAAGCAGCAGAATATAGCACTTCCGTTCGGACTCTGCTGAAACAGCAGAAGAGACAGTCCAGAAAGTTCCCACTGATCATCTTCAGCACACAGTGAGCTTTGCAACTGTGGCACACACATTACTGTCACTCGTCACTTTATCTCCTAAAAGTCCATTTGAATGCAACCTCTCCACTGCCCGCTCTCTCTGAGCAGCAGCAGAGTGAGTAGAGCAGGAACGTTTAGACTGTGCTAAAACAGCAGAAGAGCCAGGCCAAAAAGAGTCTGCTGATAATCTTCAGCGCACAGCGACCTTTGCAACTCTGAAACACGCATTGCTGCCACTCCTCCCTTTCCTGCCTGAAAGACCAATTGAATCCAACATCTCTGTGCCCGCTCTCTGCTCAGCAGCAACAGAGGCAGTAGAGCAGGAACGTTTAGACTGTGCTAAACCAGCAGAAGAGCCATGCAAAAAAGCTGCTGCTGATCATCCATAGCACACAGTCACCTTTGTAACTGTGACACAAACATTGCTGTCACTTTTCACTGTTTCTCCTAAACGGTCACTTGAATTCAACAACTCTGTTTCCAGCTCTCTGCTGTGAGCAGCACAGTGAGTAGAGCAGGAATGTGTGGAATCAAAGACAGTGGAAGAGACAGTCCAGAAAGCTGCTGTTGTGCTTCTTTACCACACACTGAACTTTACAACTGTGACACACACATTGTTGCTACTCCTCACTTTATCTCCTAAACGTGCATTTGAATCCAACGTTTCTGGCGCCCTCTGTCGTTTCAAGAGCAGCCGCGACAGGTGAGCGCGAGCGCTTGGACTCTGCTCCCACAGCTGAAGAGCCAGGAGGGTACACTCCGGCTGGGCATCTTCAGCACGCAGTCAGCTTTGCAACTGTGAAACACATATTGCTGTCGCTCCTCTCTTTCCTACCTCAAAGACCACTTGAATCCAAAATCTCCGTGCCATTCTCTGCTGTGCAGCAGCAGAGAGAGTAGAGCAGGAACGTTTAGACTCTGCTAAAAGACAGAAGTGCCAGGACAAATTGTCCCTGCAGATCTTCTTCAGCGCACAGTGAGCTTTGCAACTCTGAAACACGCATTGCTGCCACTCCTCCCTTTCCTACCTGAAAGACCAATTGGATCCAACATCTCTGCGCCCGCTCTCAGCTGAGCAGCAACAGAGACAGTAGAGCAGGAACGTTTAGACTGTGCTAAAACAGCAGAAGAGCCATGCAAAAAAGCTCCTGCTGATCATCTACAGCACACAGTCACCTTTGTAACTGTGACACAAACATAGTTGTCACTTTTCACTGTTTCTCCGAAAAGTTCGCTTGAATGCAACGTTTCTGGCGCCCTCTGTCGTTTCAAGAGCAGCCGTGACAGGTGAGCACGAGCGCTTGGACTCTGCTCCCACAGCCGAAGGGCCAGGAGGGAGAGCTCCGACTGAGCATCTTCAGGACAGAGTGTGCTTTGAAACTGTGTCACACACTTTGCTGTCACCCCTCACTTCCCTACCTGAAAGTCCAATTGAATCCACCATCTCCTCTGCCTGCTCTTTGTGAGCAGCAGCAGAATATAGCACTTCCGTTCGGACTCTGCTGAAACAGCAGAAGAGACAGTCCAGAAAGTTCCCACTGATCATCTTCAGCACACAGTGAGCTTTGCAACTGTGGCACACACATTACTGTCACTCGTCACTTTATCTCCTAAAAGTCCATTTGAATGCAACCTCTCCACTGCCCGCTCTCTCTGAGCAGCAGCAGAGTGAGTAGAGCAGGAACGTTTAGACTGTGCTAAAACAGCAGAAGAGCCAGGCCAAAAAGAGTCTGCTGATAATCTTCAGCGCACAGCGACCTTTGCAACTCTGAAACACGCATTGCTGCCACTCCTCCCTTTCCTGCCTGAAAGACCAATTGAATCCAACATCTCTGTGCCCGCTCTCTGCTCAGCAGCAACAGAGGCAGTAGAGCAGGAACGTTTAGACTGTGCTAAACCAGCAGAAGAGCCATGCAAAAAAGCTGCTGCTGATCATCCATAGCACACAGTCACCTTTGTAACTGTGACACAAACATTGCTGTCACTTTTCACTGTTTCTCCTAAACGGTCACTTGAATTCAACAACTCTGTTTCCAGCTCTCTGCTGTGAGCAGCACAGTGAGTAGAGCAGGAATGTGTGGAATCAAAGACAGTGGAAGAGACAGTCCAGAAAGCTGCTGTTGTGCTTCTTTACCACACACTGAACTTTACAACTGTGACACACACATTGTTGCTACTCCTCACTTTATCTCCTAAAAGTGCATTTGAAGCCAACGTTTCTGGCGCCCTCTGTCGTTTCAAGAGCAGCCGCGACAGGTGAGCGCGAGCGCTTGGACTCTGCTCCCACAGCTGAAGAGCCAGGAGGGTACACTCCGGCTGGGCATCTTCAGCACGCAGTCAGCTTTGCAACTGTGAAACACATATTGCTGTCGCTCCTCTCTTTCCTACCTCAAAGACCACTTGAATCCAAAATCTCCGTGCCATTCTCTGCTGTGCAGCAGCAGAGAGAGTAGAGCAGGAACGTTTAGACTCTGCTAAAAGACAGAAGTGCCAGGACAAATTGTCCCTGCAGATCTTCTTCAGCGCACAGTGAGCTTTGCAACTCTGAAACACGCATTGCTGCCACTCCTCCCTTTCCTACCTGAAAGACCAATTGGATCCAACATCTCTGCGCCCGCTCTCAGCTGAGCAGCAACAGAGACAGTAGAGCAGGAACGTTTAGACTGTGCTAAAACAGCAGAAGAGCCATGCAAAAAAGCTCCTGCTGATCATCTACAGCACACAGTCACCTTTGTAACTGTGACACAAACATAGTTGTCACTTTTCACTGTTTCTCCGAAAAGTTCGCTTGAATGCAACGTTTCTGGCGCCCTCTGTCGTTTCAAGAGCAGCCGTGACAGGTGAGCACGAGCGCTTGGACTCTGCTCCCACAGCCGAAGGGCCAGGAGGGAGAGCTCCGACTGAGCATCTTCAGGACAGAGTGTGCTTTGAAACTGTGTCACACACTTTGCTGTCACCCCTCACTTCCCTACCTGAAAGTCCAATTGAATCCACCATCTCCTCTGCCTGCTCTTTGTGAGCAGCAGCAGAATATAGCACTTCCGTTCGGACTCTGCTGAAACAGCAGAAGAGACAGTCCAGAAAGTTCCCACTGATCATCTTCAGCACACAGTGAGCTTTGCAACTGTGGCACACACATTACTGTCACTCGTCACTTTATCTCCTAAAAGTCCATTTGAATGCAACCTCTCCACTGCCCGCTCTCTCTGAGCAGCAGCAGAGTGAGTAGAGCAGGAACGTTTAGACTGTGCTAAAACAGCAGAAGAGCCAGGCCAAAAAGAGACTGCTGATAATCTTCAGCGCACAGCGACCTTTGCAACTGTGAAACACGCATTGCTGCCACTCCTCCCTTTCCTGCCTGAAAGACCAATTGAATCCAACATCTCTGTGCCCGCTCTCTGCTCAGCAGCAACAGAGGCAGTAGAGCAGGAACGTTTAGACTGTGCTAAAACAGCAGAAGAGCCATGCAAAAAAGCTGCTGCTGATCATCCATAGCACACAGTCACCTTTGTAACTGTGACACAAACATTGCTGTCACTTTTCACTGTTTCTCCTAAACGGTCACTTGAATTCAACAACTCTGTTTCCAGCTCTCTGCTGTGAGCAGCACAGTGAGTAGAGCAGGAATGTGTGGAATCAAAGACAGTGGAAGAGACAGTCCAGAAAGCTGCTGTTGTGCTTCTTTACCACACACTGAACTTTACAACTGTGACACACACATTGTTGCTACTCCTCACTTTATCTCCTAAAAGTGCATTTGAATCCAACGTTTCTGGCGCCCTCTGTCGTTTCAAGAGCAGCCGCGACAGGTGAGCACGAGCGCTTGGACTCTGCTCCCACAGCTGAAGAGCCAGGAGGGTACACTCCGGCTGGGCATCTTCAGCACGCAGTCAGCTTTGCAACTGTGAAACACATATTGCTGTCGCTCCTCTCTTTCCTACCTCAAAGACCACTTGAATCCAAAATCTCCGTGCCATTCTCTGCTGTGCAGCAGCAGAGAGAGTAGAGCAGGAACGTTTAGACTCTGCTAAAAGACAGAAGTGCCAGGACAAATTGTCCCTGCAGATCTTCTTCAGCGCACAGTGAGCTTTGCAACTCTGAAACACGCATTGCTGCCACTCCTCCCTTTCCTACCTGAAAGACCAATTGGATCCAACATCTCTGCGCCCGCTCTCAGCTGAGCAGCAACAGAGACAGTAGAGCAGGAACGTTTAGACTGTGCTAAAACAGCAGAAGAGCCATGCAAAAAAGCTCCTGCTGATCATCTACAGCACACAGTCACCTTTGTAACTGTGACACAAACATAGTTGTCACTTTTCACTGTTTCTCCGAAAAGTTCACTTGAATGCAACGTTTCTGGCGCCCTCTGTCGTTTCAAGAGCAGCCGTGACAGGTGAGCACGAGCGCTTGGACTCTGCTCCCACAGCCGAAGGGCCAGGAGGGAGAGCTCCGACTGAGCATCTTCAGGACAGAGTGTGCTTTGAAACTGTGTCACACACTTTGCTGTCACCCCTCACTTCCCTACCTGAAAGTCCAATTGAATCCACCATCTCCTCTGCCTGCTCTTTGTGAGCAGCAGCAGAATATAGCACTTCCGTTCGGACTCTGCTGAAACAGCAGAAGAGACAGTGCAGAAAGTTCCCACTGATCATCTTCAGCACACAGTGAGCTTTGCAACTGTGGCACACACATTACTGTCACTCGTCACTTTATCTCCTAAAAGTCCATTTGAATGCAACCTCTCCACTGCCCGCTCTCTCTGAGCAGCAGCAGAGTGAGTAGAGCAGGAACGTTTAGACTGTGCTAAAACAGCAGAAGAGCCAGGCCAAAAAGAGTCTGCTGATAATCTTCAGCGCACAGCGAGCTTTGCAACTCTGAAACACGCATTGCTGCCACTCCTCCCTTTCCTGCCTGAAAGACCAATTGAATCCAACATCTCTGTGCCCGCTCTCTGCTCAGCAGCAACAGAGGCAGTAGAGCAGGAACGTTTAGACTGTGCTAAAACAGCAGAAGAGCCATGCAAAAAAGCTGCTGCTGATCATCCATAGCACACAGTCACCTTTGTAACTGTGACACAAACATTGCTGTCACTTTTCACTGTTTCTCCTAAACGGTCACTTGAATTCAACAACTCTGTTTCCAGCTCTCTGCTGTGAGCAGCACAGTGAGTAGAGCAGGAATGTGTGGAATCAAAGACAGTGGAAGAGACAGTCCAGAAAGCTGCTGTTGTGCTTCTTTACCACACACTGAACTTTACAACTGTGACACACACATTGTTGCTACTCCTCACTTTGTCTCCTAAAAGTGCATTTGAAGCCAACGTTTCTGGCGCCCTCTGTCGTTTCAAGAGCAGCCGCGACAGGTGAGCGCGAGCGCTTGGACTCTGCTCCCACAGCTGAAGAGCCAGGAGGGTACACTCCGGCTGGGCATCTTCAGCACGCAGTCAGCTTTGCAACTGTGAAACACATATTGCTGTCGCTCCTCTCTTTCCTACCTCAAAGACCACTTGAATCCAAAATCTCCGTGCCATTCTCTGCTGTGCAGCAGCAGAGAGAGTAGAGCAGGAACGTTTAGACTCTGCTAAAAGACAGAAGTGCCAGGACAAATTGTCCCTGCAGATCTTCTTCAGCGCACAGTGAGCTTTGCAACTCTGAAACACGCATTGCTGCCACTCCTCCCTTTCCTACCTGAAAGACCAATTGGATCCAACATCTCTGCGCCCGCTCTCAGCTGAGCAGCAACAGAGACAGTAGAGCAGGAACGTTTAGACTGTGCTAAAACAGCAGAAGAGCCATGCAAAAAAGCTCCTGCTGATCATCTACAGCACACAGTCACCTTTGTAACTGTGACACAAACATAGTTGTCACTTTTCACTGTTTCTCCTAAAAGTTCGCTTGAATGCAACGTTTCTGGCGCCCTCTGTCGTTTCAAGAGCAGCCGTGACAGGTGAGCACGAGCGCTTGGACTCTGCTCCCACAGCCGAAGGGCCAGGAGGGAGAGCTCCGACTGAGCATCTTCAGGACAGAGTGTGCTTTGAAACTGTGTCACACACTTTGCTGTCACCCCTCACTTCCCTACCTGAAAGTCCAATTGAATCCACCATCTCCTCTGCCTGCTCTTTGTGAGCAGCAGCAGAATATAGCACTTCCGTTCGGACTCTGCTGAAACAGCAGAAGAGACAGTCCAGAAAGTTCCCACTGATCATCTTCAGCACACACTGAGCTTTGCAACTGTGGCACACACATTACTGTCACTCGTCACTTTATCTCCTAAAAGTCCATTTGAATGCAACCTCTCCACTGCCCGCTCTCTCTGAGCAGCAGCAGAGTGAGTAGAGCAGGAACGTTTAGACTGTGCTAAAACAGCAGAAGAGCCAGGCCAAAAAGAGTCTGCTGATAATCTTCAGCGCACAGCGAGCTTTGCAACTCTGAAACACGCATTGCTGCCACTCCTCCCTTTCCTGCCTGAAAGACCAATTGAATCCAACATCTCTGTGCCCGCTCTCTGCTCAGCAGCAACAGAGGCAGTAGAGCAGGAACGTTTAGACTGTGCTAAAACAGCAGAAGAGCCATGCAAAAAAGCTGCTGCTGATCATCCATAGCACACAGTCACCTTTGTAACTGTGACACAAACATTGCTGTCACTTTTCACTGTTTCTCCTAAACGGTCACTTGAATTCAACAACTCTGTTTCCAGCTCTCTGCTGTGAGCAGCACAGTGAGTAGAGCAGGAATGTGTGGAATCAAAGACAGTGGAAGAGACAGTCCAGAAAGCTGCTGTTGTGCTTCTTTACCACACACTGAACTTTACAACTGTGACAAACACATTGTTATTACTCCTCACTTTATCTCCTAAAAGTGCATTTGAAGCCAACGTTTCTGGCGCCCTGTCGTTTCAAGAGCAGCCGCGACAGGTGAGCGCGAGCGCTTGGACTCTGCTCCCACAGCTGAAGAGCCAGGAGGGTACACTCCGGCTGGGCATCTTCAGCACGCAGTCAGCTTTGCAACTGTGAAACACATATTGCTGTCGCTCCTCTCTTTCCTACCTCAAAGACCACTTGAATCCAAAATCTCCGTGCCATTCTCTGCTGTGCAGCAGCAGAGAGAGTAGAGCAGGAACGTTTAGACTCTGCTAAAAGACAGAAGTGCCAGGACAAATTGTCCCTGCAGATCTTCTTCAGCGCACAGTGAGCTTTGCAACTCTGAAACACGCATTGCTGCCACTCCTCCCTTTCCTACCTGAAAGACCAATTGGATCCAACATCTCTGCGCCCGCTCTCAGCTGAGCAGCAACAGAGACAGTAGAGCAGGAACGTTTAGACTGTGCTAAAACAGCAGAAGAGCCATGCAAAAAAGCTCCTGCTGATCATCTACAGCACACAGTCACCTTTGTAACTGTGACACAAACATAGTTGTCACTTTTCACTGTTTCTCCCAAAAGTTCACTTGAATGCAACGTTTCTGGCGCCCTCTGTCGTTTCAAGAGCAGCCGTGACAGGTGAGCACGAGCGCTTGGACTCTGCTCCCACAGCCGAAGGGCCAGGAGGGAGAGCTCCGACTGAGCATCTTCAGGACAGAGTGTGCTTTGAAACTGTGTCACACACTTTGCTGTCACCCCTCACTTCCCTACCTGAAAGTCCAATTGAATCCACCATCTCCTCTGCCTGCTCTTTGTGAGCAGCAGCAGAATATAGCACTTCCGTTCGGACTCTGCTGAAACAGCAGAAGAGACAGTGCAGAAAGTTCCCACTGATCATCTTCAGCACACAGTGAGCTTTGCAACTGTGGCACACACATTACTGTCACTCGTCACTTTATCTCCTAAAAGTCCATTTGAATGCAACCTCTCCACTGCCCGCTCTCTCTGAGCAGCAGCAGAGTGAGTAGAGCAGGAACGTTTAGACTGTGCTAAAACAGCAGAAGAGCCAGGCCAAAAAGAGTCTGCTGATAATCTTCAGCGCACAGCGAGCTTTGCAACTCTGAAACACGCATTGCTGCCACTCCTCCCTTTCCTGCCTGAAAGACCAATTGAATCCAACATCTCTGTGCCCGCTCTCTGCTCAGCAGCAACAGAGGCAGTAGAGCAGGAACGTTTAGACTGTGCTAAAACAGCAGAAGAGCCATGCAAAAAAGCTGCTGCTGATCATCCATAGCACACAGTCACCTTTGTAACTGTGACACAAACATTGCTGTCACTTTTCACTGTTTCTCCTAAACGGTCACTTGAATTCAACAACTCTGTTTCCAGCTCTCTGCTGTGAGCAGCACAGTGAGTAGAGCAGGAATGTGTGGAATCAAAGACAGTGGAAGAGACAGTCCAGAAAGCTGCTGTTGTGCTTCTTTACCACACACTGAACTTTACAACTGTGACACACACATTGTTGCTACTCCTCACTTTGTCTCCTAAAAGTGCATTTGAAGCCAACGTTTCTGGCGCCCTCTGTCGTTTCAAGAGCAGCCGCGACAGGTGAGCACGAGCGCTTGGACTCTGCTCCCACAGCTGAAGAGCCAGGAGGGTACACTCCGGCTGGGCATCTTCAGCACGCAGTCAGCTTTGCAACTGTGAAACACATATTGCTGTCGCTCCTCTCTTTCCTACCTCAAAGACCACTTGAATCCAAAATCTCCGTGCCATTCTCTGCTGTGCAGCAGCAGAGAGAGTAGAGCAGGAACGTTTAGACTCTGCTAAAAGACAGAAGTGCCAGGACAAATTGTCCCTGCAGATCTTCTTCAGCGCACAGTGAGCTTTGCAACTCTGAAACACGCATTGCTGCCACTCCTCCCTTTCCTACCTGAAAGACCAATTGGATCCAACATCTCTGCGCCCGCTCTCAGCTGAGCAGCAACAGAGACAGTAGAGCAGGAACGTTTAGACTGTGCTAAAACAGCAGAAGAGCCATGCAAAAAAGCTCCTGCTGATCATCTACAGCACACAGTCACCTTTGTAACTGTGACACAAACATAGTTGTCACTTTTCACTGTTTCTCCTAAAAGTTCGCTTGAATGCAACGTTTCTGGCGCCCTCTGTCGTTTCAAGAGCAGCCGTGACAGGTGAGCACGAGCGCTTGGACTCTGCTCCCACAGCCGAAGGGCCAGGAGGGAGAGCTCCGACTGAGCATCTTCAGGACAGAGTGTGCTTTGAAACTGTGTCACACACTTTGCTGTCACCCCTCACTTCCCTACCTGAAAGTCCAATTGAATCCACCATCTCCTCTGCCTGCTCTTTGTGAGCAGCAGCAGAATATAGCACTTCCGTTCGGACTCTGCTGAAACAGCAGAAGAGACAGTCCAGAAAGTTCCCACTGATCATCTTCAGCACACAGTGAGCTTTGCAACTGTGGCACACACATTACTGTCACTCGTCACTTTATCTCCTAAAAGTCCATTTGAATGCAACCTCTCCACTGCCCGCTCTCTCTGAGCAGCAGCAGAGTGAGTAGAGCAGGAACGTTTAGACTGTGCTAAAACAGCAGAAGAGCCAGGCCAAAAAGAGTCTGCTGATAATCTTCAGCGCACAGCGAGCTTTGCAACTCTGAAACACGCATTGCTGCCACTCCTCCCTTTCCTGCCTGAAAGACCAATTGAATCCAACATCTCTGTGCCCGCTCTCTGCTCAGCAGCAACAGAGGCAGTAGAGCAGGAACGTTTAGACTGTGCTAAAACAGCAGAAGAGCCATGCAAAAAAGCTGCTGCTGATCATCCATAGCACACAGTCACCTTTGTAACTGTGACACAAACATTGCTGTCACTTTTCACTGTTTCTCCTAAACGGTCACTTGAATTCAACAACTCTGTTTCCAGCTCTCTGCTGTGAGCAGCACAGTGAGTAGAGCAGGAATGTGTGGAATCAAAGACAGTGGAAGAGACAGTCCAGAAAGCTGCTGTTGTGCTTCTTTACCACACACTGAACTTTACAACTGTGACAAACACATTGTTATTACTCCTCACTTTATCTCCTAAAAGTGCATTTGAAGCCAACGTTTCTGGCGCCCTCTGTCGTTTCAAGAGCAGCCGTGACAGGTGAGCACGAGCGCTTGGACTCTGCTCCCACAGCCGAAGGGCCAGGAGGGAGAGCTCCGACTGAGCATCTTCAGGACAGAGTGTGCTTTGAAACTGTGTCACACACTTTGCTGTCACCCCTCACTTCCCTACCTGAAAGTCCAATTGAATCCACCATCTCCTGAGGCTCCTCTTTGCGAGCAGCAGCAGAATATAGCACTTCCGTTTGGACTCTGCTGAAACAGCAGAAGAGACAGTCCAGAAAGTTCCCACTGATCATCTTCAGCACACAGTGAGCTTTGCAACTGTGGCACACACATTACTGTCACTCGTCACTTTATCTCCTAAAAGTCCATTTGAATGCAACCTCTCCACTGCCCGCTCTCTCTGAGCAGCAGCAGAGTGAGTAGAGCAGGAACGTTTAGACTGTGCTAAAACAGCAGAAGAGCCAGGCCAAAAAGAGTCTGCTGATAATCTTCAGCGCACAGTGAGCTTTGCAACTCTGAAACACGCATTGCTGCCACTCCTCCCTTTCCTGCCTGAAAGACCAATTGAATCCAACATCTCTGTGCCCGCTCTCTGCTCAGCAGCAACAGAGGCAGTAGAGCAGGAACGTTTAGACTGTGCTAAAACAGCAGAAGAGCCATGCAAAAAAGCTGCTGCTGATCATCCATAGCACACAGTCACCTTTGTAACTGTGACACAAACATTGCTGTCACTTTTCACTGTTTAAGCTTAATTAAGCTTTTTTTTTTTTTTTTTCTAACACAGTTTCTCCCAATTATTACCCGCTTTTATCCTTTTTTGGCCATTTCTAAACCACTTTTACACATCTCTAACCTGCTTTAAAGCATTTTTGGCCATTTCCAACCATTTTTGGCACATCTATAAGCCCTTTTAAGCCATTTTTTTGCCATTTCTAACCCATTTTTGCTCACTCCTAACGCATTTTAAGCCATTTTTCACCATTTCTGTCCCAATTTAAACCTTCTGGGCCATTTCTAGCAGAGTTTTGCAAACTTCTAACCCATTTTAAGCAATTTTTGGCCATTCCTACCCCAGTTTTACCCCTATCTAACCACCTTTAAGCCGCTTTTGGCCATTTATAACCCAATTTTCCTCAGCTCTAACCCTTTTTAAGCCTTTTTTTGCTCTACCTGAACGATTTTTGCCAACTTTCCACTCGTTTGAAGGTTTTTTCTATTTCCTTTCTAACCAACTTTTCCCCATTTCTTACCTGCTTTAACCCATTTTTGCCATTTCTAACCATTGCACACACATCTCTAACCTGCTTTAAAGCCTTTTTGGCCATTTCTAACCCGCTTTTGGCCAACTTAGGCCATTTCTAACCCGTTTTCGCACATCTCTAACCCGCTTTAAAGCTTTTTTGCCCGTTTCTAACCCGTTTTAAGCCAGCTTTGGTCATTTCTGACCCATTTTTGCACATCTCTAACCTTTTTTAAGCCGGTTTTGGCTATTTCTCACTCATCTCTGCTTACCTCTAACCCTTTTTAAACCGGTTTTGGCCATTTCTAATCCAATTTTTGAACATTTCTAACCCGTTTTAAATCATTTTTGGCCATTTCTATCCCATTTTTGCGTGTCTAGAACCCTTTTAATGCATTTTTGACTCATTCTAAACCATTTTTGCCCACTTTCCACCCGTTTTAAGCTAGTTTTTTTCTGTTTCTAACCCAGTTTTCCCCATTTCTTTACCCACTTGAATCCATTTTTGGCCATTTCTAGCCCATTTTTGCACATCTCTAACCTGCTTTAAAGCAGTTTTGGCCATTTCTAACCATTTCTGGCACATCTCTAACCTCTTTTAAGCCATTCTTTGCCATTTCTAACCCATTTCTGCTCATCTCTAGCCCTTTTAAAGACACGTTTGGGTCTTTCTACACCATTTTCTCTGACTTTCAACCTGGTTTAAGCCGTTTTTCTTTCCTTTTCTAACTCATTTTTTGCCCATTGCTCACACGATTTAAACCATTTTTGGGTTTATCTAAACCATTTTTACACACTTCTAACACATTTTAAGCCATTTTTCACTATTTCTATCCCATTTTAAGGCGTTTTTGGCCATTTGTAACCCATTTTTGCATACATCTAACCCTTTTAAAGCCGTTTTTGGCTCTTTCTAAAACACTCTCTTCCGCATTCAAGTAATTATAAGCATTTTTTTTTCTTTTCTGACCCATTTTTGGCCCAGTTCTCACACGTTTTATGCCATTTTCGGCTACATCTAACCCTTTTTTACCCACTACTAACCCATTTTAACCCTTTTTTGGCTATATCTAACCCATTTTAAGCTATTTTTGGCCATTTCTAACCCTTTTTTGCTCATCTCTAGCCCCTTTTAAGCCAATTTTGGCTTTTTCTAAACCGTTCTCGCGTACCTCTAACCCTTTTAAGCCGGTTTTGGCCATTTCTAATGCATTTTTTGTCCATTTTTGAGGCTTTTTAAATAAATTTTGGCCATTTCTATTCCATTTTTGCAAATCTCTAACCCTTTTAAAGCCATTTTTGGTTCTTTCTAAACCATTTCTCCCCACTTTCAACACGGTTTATGCTATTTTTTTTTCCGTTTCTAACCCAGTTTTCTGCATTTCTCACCATCTTTAATCCATCTTATTGCCACTTCTAACCATTTTTTTTTTTTTTTTTTTACACATCTCTTACCTGCTTTAAAGCCTTTTTGGCCATTTCTAACCCATTTTTGGCCATTCTTAACCTGTTTTATGCCATTCTTGGCCATTTCTAACTCATTTTTGCACATCTCTAACCCCTTTTAAGCTACTTTTGGCCATTTCTTATCCATTTTTTGTCCATTTGTAACCCATTTTTCTCCATTTCTAACACATTTTAAACAGTTTTTGGCCATTTCTATCCCATTTTTGCACATCTCTAATCCTTTTTAAGCCTTTTTGGGCTATATCTTCACCATTTTTTCCCTCATTCAAAACTTTTTATGCTTTTTTTCTGTTTCTAATGCAGTTTTTCCCATTTCTCTCCCGCTTTAATCCATTTTTGGCCATTTCTGACCAGTTTTTGCACATCTCTAACCTGCTTTAAAGCCTTTTTGGCCATTTCTATCCCAGTTTTTGCATATCTCTTACCCTTTTTAAGCCTTTTTTGGCTATACCTTAACCATTTTTGCCCTCCTTCAACTCTTATTAAGCTTTTTTTTTTTTTCTGTTTCTAACACAGTTTCTCCCAATTATTACCCGCTTTAATCCATTTTAGGCCATTTCTAACCCACTTTTACACATCTCTAAACTGCTTTAAAGCATTTTTGGCCATTTCCAACCATTTTTGGCACATCTATAAGCCCTTTTAAGCCATTTTTTTGCCATTTCTAACCCATTTTTGCACATCTCTAACCCTTTTAAAGCCATTTTTGCCTCTTTCTACACGATGTTTTCTCGCTCTCAACCCGTTTTAAGCCATTTTTAGTTCTTTTCTAACTCATTTTTTGCCTGTTTCTCACACGATTTAAACCGTTTTCGGCTATATCTAACCCATTTTTGCTCACTCCTAATGCATTTTAAGCCATTTTTCACCATTTCTGTCCCAATTTAAACCTTTTGGGCCATTTCTAGCACAGTTTTGCAAACTTCTAACCCATTTTAAGCAATTTTTGGCCATTCCTACCCCAGTTTTACCCCTATCTAACCACCTTTAAGCCGCTTTTGGCCATTTATAACCCATTTTTCCTCAGCTCTAACCCTTTTTAAGCCTTTTTTGCTCTACCTGAACGATTTTTGCCAACTTTCCACTCGTTTGAAGGTTTTTTCTCTTCCCTTTCTAACCAACTTTTCCCCATTTCTTACCTGCTTTAACCCATTTTTGCCATTTCTAACCATTGCACACACATCTCTAACCTGCTTTAAAGCCTTTTTGGCCGTTTCTAACCCATTTTAAGCCAGCTTTGGTCATTTCTGACACATTTTTCAACATCTCTAACCTTTTTTAAGCCGGTTTTGGCTATTTCTCACTCATCTCTGCTTACCAGTACTGTGTGTGTCACAGTTGCAAAGCTCACTCTGTGCTGAAGATGATCAGCAGGAACTTTGTGCATGTCTCTTCTACTGTTTCAGCAGAGACCAAACGTAACTGCTATATTCTGCTGCTGCTGACAAAGAGCAAGCACAGGAGTTGTAGGATTCAATTGGACTTTCAGGTAGGAAAGTGAGGGGTGACAGCAATGTGTGTGACACACTTTCAAAGCTCACTGTGCGCTGAAGATGCCCAGCCGGAGTTTCCCTGCTGGCCCATCGGCTGTGGGATTAGAGGTCAAGCGCTTCGTGCTCCCCTGTCACAACTGCTCTTGAAAGGAGAGAGGGCCAAAGAAACGTTGGAGCTTTTAGACACTGCTGAAAGTGCAGAAAAGCCAGGACAAAATGTTCCTACAGATCATCTTCAGCGCACAGCGAGCTTTGCAACTCTGCAACATACATTGCTGTCACTCCTCCCTTTCCTGCCTGAAAGACCAATTGAATCCAACATCTCTGTGCTTGCTCTTTGTCAGCAGCAGCAGAATATAGCAGTTACGTTTGGACTCTGCTGAAACAGCAGAAGAGACATGCACAAAGTTCCTGCTGATCATCTTCAGCACACAGTGAGCTTTGCAACCGTGACAC
Organism: Lathamus discolor; assembly: GCF_037157495.1. Taxonomy (NCBI): domain Eukaryota; kingdom Metazoa; phylum Chordata; class Aves; order Psittaciformes; family Psittacidae; genus Lathamus; species Lathamus discolor. The sequence continues at coordinate 38,479 of NW_027069207.1, read as the reverse complement.
ACACATTACTGTCACTGGTCACTTTATCTCCTTAAAGTCCATTTGAATGCAACCTTTCCAGGGCCCGCTCTCTCTGAGCAGCAGCAGAGTGAGTAGAGCAGGAACGTTTAGACTCTGCTGAAAGAGCAGAAGAGCCAGGCCAAAATTTTCCTGCTGATCATCGTCAGCGCACAGCGAGCTTTGCAACTCTGGAACACACATTGCTGTCGCTCCTCCCTTTCCTGCCTGAAAGACCAGTTGAATCCAACATCTCTGTGCCAGCTCTCTGCTGAGCAGCAACAGAGAGAGTAGAGCAGCAATGTTTAGACTGTGCTAAAACAGCAGAAGAGCCTTGCGAAAAACCTCCTGCTGGTCATCTATAGCACGCAGTGAGCTTTGCAACTGTGACACAAACATTGCTGTCACTCTTCACTCTTTCTCCAAAAAGACCGTTTGAATACAACCTCTCCAGTGCACGCTCTCTGTGAGCTGCAGCAAGAGTAAGTAGAGCAGGAGCTTTTAGACACTGCTGAATGAGCAGAAAAGCCAGGCCAAAATGTTCCTACAGATCATCTTCAGCGCACAGCGAGCTTTGCAACTCTGCAACATCCATTGCTGTCACTCCTCCCTTTCCTGCCTGAAAGACCAATTGAATCCAACATCTCTGTGCTCTCTCTCTGCTAGAGCAGCAACAGAGAGAGTAGAGCAGCAATGTTTAGTCTGTGCTAAAACAGCAGAAGAGCCTAGCCAAAAACGCTCCTGCTGATCATGTTTAGCACACAGTTAGCTTTGCAACTGTGACACAAACATTACTGTCACTGGTCACTTTATCTCCTAAAAGTGCATTTGAATCCAACGTTTCTGGGGCCCTCTCTCCTTTCAAGAGCAGTTGTGACAGGGAAGCACGAAGCGCTTGACCTCTAATCCCACAGCCGATGGGCCAGCAGGGAAACTCCGGCTGGGCATCTTCAGCGCACAGTGAGCTTTGAAACTGTGTCACACACATTGCTGTCACCCCTCACTTTCCTACCTGAAAGTCCAATTGAATCCTACAACTCCTGTGCTTGCTCTTTGTCAGCAGCAGCAGAATATAGCAGTTACGTTTGGTCTCTGCTGAAACAGCAGAAGAGACATGCACAAAGTTCCTGCTGATCATCTTCAGCACACAGTGAGCTTTGCAACTGGGACACACACATTACTGTCACTTTATCTCCTAAAAGTCCATTTGAATGCAACCTTTCCAGTGCCCGCTCTCTCTGAGCAGCAGCAGAGTGAGTAGAGCAGGAACGTTTAGACTCTGCTGAAAGAGCAGAAGAGCCAGGCCAAAATGTTCCTGCTGATCATCGTGAGCGCACAGCGAGCTTTGCAACTCTGCAACACACATTGCTGTCACTCCTCCCTTTCCTGCCTGAAAGACCAGTTGAATCCAACATCTCTGTGCCAGCTCTCTGCTGAGCAGCAACAGAGAGAGTAGAGCAGCAATGTTTAGACTGTGCTAAAACAGCAGAAGAGCCTTGCGAAAAACCTCCTGCTGGTCATCTATAGCACACAGTGAGCTTTGCAACTGTGACACAAACATTGCGGTCACTCTTCACTCTTTCTCCAAAAAGACCGTTTGAATACAACCTCTCCAGTGCACGCTCTCTGTGAGCTGCAGCAAGAGTAAGTAGAGCAGGAGCTTTTAGACACTGCTGAAAGAGCAGAAAAGCCAGGCCAAAATGTTCCTACAGATCATCTTCAGCGCACAGCGAGCTGTGCAACTCTGCAACATCCATTGCTGTCACTCCTCCCTTTCCTGCCTGAAAGACCAATTGAATCCAACATCTCTGTGCTCTCTCTCTGCTAGAGCAGCAACAGAGAGAGTAGAGCAGCAATGTTTAGTCTGTGCTAAAACAGCAGAAGAGCCTAGCCAAAAACGCTCCTGCTGATCATGTTTAGCACACAGTTAGCTTTGCAACTGTGACACAAACATTACTGTCACTGGTCACTTTATCTCCTAAAAGTGCATTTGAATCCAACGTTTCTGGGGCCCTCTCTCCTTTCAAGAGCAGTTGTGACAGGGAAGCACGAAGCGCTTGACCTCTAATCCCACAGCCGATGGGCCAGCAGGGAAACTCCGGCTGGGCATCTTCAGCGCACAGTGAGCTTTGAAACTGTGTCACACACATTGCTGTCACCCCTCACTTTCCTACCTGAAAGTCCAATTGAATCCTACAACTCCTGTGCTTCCTCTTTGTCAGCAGCAGCAGAATATAGCAGTTACGTTTGGTCTCTGCTGAAACAGCAGAAGAGACATGCACAAAGTTCCTGCTGATCATCTTCAGCACAGAGTGAGCTTTGCAACTGTGACACACACAGTACTGGTAAACAGAGATGAGTGAGAAATAGCCAAAACCGGCTTAAAAAAGGTTAGAGATGTTGAAAAATGTGTCAGAAATGACCAAAGCTGGCTTAAAATGGGTTAGAAACGGCCAAAAAGGCTTTAAAGCAGGTTAGAGATGTGTGTGCAATGGTTAGAAATGGCAAAAATGGGTTAAAGCAGGTAAGAAATGGGGAAAAGTTGGTTAGAAAGGGAAGAGAAAAAACCTTCAAACGAGTGGAAAGTTGGCAAAAATCGTTCAGGTAGAGCAAAAAAGGCTTAAAAAGGGTTAGAGCTGAGGAAAAATGGGTTATAAATGGCCAAAAGCGGCTTAAAGGTGGTTAGATAGGGGTAAAACTGGGGTAGGAATGGCCAAAAATTGCTTAAAATGGGTTAGAATTTTGCAAAACTGTGCTAGAAATGGCCCAAAAGGTTTAAATTGGGACAGAAATGGTGAAAAATGGCTTAAAATGCATTAGGAGTGAGCAAAAATGGGTTAGATATAGCCGAAAACGGTTTAAATCGTGTGAGAAACAGGCAAAAAATGAGTTAGAAAAGAACTAAAAATGGCTTAAAACGGGTTGAGAGCGAGAAAACATCGTGTAGAAAGAGGCAAAAATGGCTTTAAAAGGGTTAGAGATGTGCAAAAATGGGTTAGAAATGGCAAAAAAATGGCTTAAAAGGGCTTATAGATGTGCCAAAAATGGTTGGAAATGGCCAAAAATGCTTTAAAGCAGTTTAGAGATGTGTAAAAGTGGGTTAGAAATGGCCTAAAATGGATTAAAGCGGGTAATAATTGGGAGAAACTGTGTTAGAAACAGAAAAAAAAAAAAAGCTTAATAAGAGTTGAAGGAGGGCAAAAATGGTTAAGGTATAGCCAAAAAAGGCTTAAAAAGGGTAAGAGATATGCAAAAACTGGGATAGAAATGGCCAAAAAGGCTTTAAAGCAGGTTAGAGATGTGCAAAAACTGGTCAGAAATGGCCAAAAATGGATTAAAGCAGGAGAGAAATGGGAAAAACTGCATTAGAAACAGAAAAAAAGCATAAAAAGTTTTGAATGAGGGAAAAAATGGTGAAGATATAGCCCAAAAAGGCTTAAAAAGGATTAGAGATGTGCAAAAATGGGATAGAAATGGCCAAAAACTCTTTAAAATGTGTTAGAAATGGAGAAAAATGGGTTACAAATGGACAAAAAATGGATAAGAAATGGACAAAAGTAGCTTAAAAGGGGTTAGAGATGTGCAAAAATGAGTTAGAAATGGCCAAGAATGGCATAAAACAGGTTAAGAATGGCCAAAAATGGGTTAGAAATGGCCAAAAAGGCTTTAAAGCAGGTAAGAGATGTGTAAAAAAAAAAAAAAAAAATGGTTAGAAGTGGCAAAAAAATGGATTAAAGATGGTGAGAAATGCAGAAAACTGGGTTAGAAACGGAAAAAAAAATAGCATAAACCGTGTTGAAAGTGGGGAGAAATGGTTTAGAAAGAACCAAAAATGGCTTTAAAAGGGTTAGAGATTTGCAAAAATGGAATAGAAATGGCCAAAATTTATTTAAAAAGCCTCAAAAATGGACAAAAAATGCATTAGAAATGGCCAAAACCGGCTTAAAAGGGTTAGAGGTACGCGAGAACGGTTTAGAAAAAGCCAAAATTGGCTTAAAAGGGGCTAGAGATGAGCAAAAAAGGGTTAGAAATGGCCAAAAATAGCTTAAAATGGGTTAGATATAGCCAAAAAAGGGTTAAAATGGGTTAGTAGTGGGTAAAAAAGGGTTAGATGTAGCCGAAAATGGCATAAAACGTGTGAGAACTGGGCCAAAAATGGGTCAGAAAAGAAAAAAAAATGCTTATAATTACTTGAATGCGGAAGAGAGTGTTTTAGAAAGAGCCCAAAACGGCTTTAAAAGGGTTAGATGTATGCAAAAATGGGTTACAAATGGCCAAAAACGCCTTAAAATGGGATAGAAATAGTGAAAAATGGCTTAAAATGTGTTAGAAGTGTGTAAAAATGGTTTAGATAAATCCAAAAATGGTTTAAATCGTGTGAGCAATGGGCAAAAAATGAGTTAGAAAAGGAAAGAAAAATGGCTTAAACCAGGTTGAAAGTCAGAAAAAATGGTGTAGAAAGACCCAAACGTGGCTTTAAAAGGGCTAGAGATGAGCAGAAATGGGTTAGAAATGGCAAAGAATGGCTTAAAAGAGGTTAGAGATGTGCCAGAAATGGTTAGAAAAGGCCAAAACTGCTTTAAAGCAGGTTAGAGATGTGCAAAAATGGGCTAGAAATGGCCAAAAATGGATTCAAGTGGGTAAAGAAATGGGGAAAACTGGGTTAGAAACAGAAAAAAAACTAGCTTAAAACGGGTGGAAAGTGGGCAAAAATGGTTTAGAATGAGTCAAAAATGCATTAAAAGGGTTCTAGACATGCAAAAATGGATAGAAATGGCCAAAAATGATTTTAAACGGGTTAGAAATGGACAAAAATTGGATTAGAAATGGCCAAAACCGGTTTAAAAAGGGTTAGAGGTAAGCAGAGATGAGTGAGAAATAGCCAAAACCGGCTTAAAAAAGGTTAGAGATGTGCAAAAATGGGTCAGAAATGACCAAAGCTGGCTTAAAACGGGTTAGAAATGACCAAAAAAGCTTTAAAGCGGGTTAGAGATGTGCGAAAACGGGTTAGAAATGGCCTAAGTTGGCCAAAAGCGGGTTAGAAATGGCCAAAAAGGCTTTAAAGCAGGTTAGAGATGTGTGTGCAATGGTTAGAAATGGCAAAAATGGGTTAAAGCAGGTAAGAAATGGGGAAAAGTTGGTTAGAAAGGGAAGAGAAAAAACCTTCAAACGAGTGGAAAGTTGGCAAAAATCGTTCAGGTAGAGCAAAAAAATGTGTTAGAAATGGAGAAAAATGGGTTAGAAATGGACAAAAAATGGATAAGAAATGGCCAAAAGTAGCTTAAAAGGGGTTAGAGATGTGCAAAAATGAGTTAGAAATATCCAAGAATGGCATAAAACAGGTTAAGAATGGCCAAAATTGGGTTAGAAATGGCCAAAAAGGCTTTAAAGCAGGTAAGAGTTGTGTAAAAAAAAATAAAAAATAAAATGGTTAGAAGTGGCAAAAAATGGATTAAAGATGGTGAGAAATGCAGAAAACTGGGTTAGAAACAGAAAAAAAAATAGCATAAACCGTGTTGAAAGTGGGGAGAAATGGTTTAGAAAGAACCAAAAATGGCTTTAAAAGGGTTAGAGATTTGCAAAAATGGAATAGAAATGGCCAAAATTTATTTAAAAAGCCTCAAAAATGGACAAAAAATGCATTAGAAATGGCCAAAACCGGCTTAAAAGGGTTAGAGGCTTAAAAGGGGTTAGAGATGTGCAAAAATGAGTTAGAAATGGCCAAGAATGGCATAAAACAGGTTAAGAATGGCCAAAATTGGGTTAGAAATGGCCAAAAAGGCTTTAAAGCAGGTAAGAGATGTGTAAAAAAAAAAAAAAAATAAAATGGTTAGAAGTGGCAAAAAATGGATTAAAGATGGTGAGAAATGCAGAAAACTGGGTTAGAAACGGAAAAAAAAAAAATAGCATAAACCGTGTTGAAAGTGGGGAGAAATGGTTTAGAAAGAACCAAAAATGGCTTTAAAAGGGTTAGAGATTTGCAAAAATGGAATAGAAATGGCCAAAATTTATTTAAAAAGCCTCAAAAATGGACAAAAAATGCATTAGAAATGGCCAAAACCGGCTTAAAAGGGTTAGAGGTACGCGAGAACGGTTTAGAAAAAGCCAAAATTGGCTTAAAAGGGGCTAGAGATGAGCAAAAAAGGGTTAGAAATGGCCAAAAATAGCTTAAAATGGGTTAGATATAGCCAAAAAAGGGTTAAAATGGGTTAGTAGTGGGTAAAAAAGGGTTAGATGTGGCCGAAAATGGCATAAAACGTGTGAGAACTGGGCCAAAAATGGGTCAGAAAAGAAAAAAAAATGCTTATAATTACTTGAATGCAGAAGAAAGTGTTTTAGAAAGAGCCCAAAACGGCTTTAAAAGGGTTAGATGTATGCAAAAATGGGTTAGAAATGGCCAAAAACGCCTTAAAATGGGATAGAAATAGTGAAAAATGGCTTAAAATGTGTTAGAAGTGTGTAAAAATGGTTTAGATAAACCCAAAAATGGTTTAAATCGTGTTGGCAATGGGCAAAAAATGAGTTAGAAAAGGAAAGAAAAATGGCTTAAACCAGGTTGAAAGTCAGAGAAAATGGTGTAGAAAGACCCAAACGTGGCTTTAAAAGGGCTAGAGATGAGCAGAAATGGGTTAGAAATGGCAAAGAATGGCTTAAAAGAGGTTAGAGATGTGCCAGAAATGGTTAGAAATGGCCAAAACTGCTTTAAAGCAGGTTAGAGATGTGCCAGAAATGGTTAGAAATGGCCAAAACTGCTTTAAAGCAGGTTAGAGATGTGCAAAAATGGGCTAGAAATGGCCAAAAATGGATTCAAGTGGGTAAAGAAATGGGGAAAACTGGGTTAGAAACAGAAAAAAAACTAGCTTAAAACGGGTGGAAAGTGGGCAAAAATGGTTTAGAATGTTTAGAAAGAGTCAAAAATGCATTAAAAGGGTTCTAGACACGCAAAAATGGGATAGAAATGGCCAAAAATGATTTAAAACGGGTTAGAAATGTTCAAAAATTGGATTAGAAATGGCCAAAAACCGGTTTAAAAAGGGTTAGAGGTAAGCAGAGATGAGTGAGAAATAGCCAAAACCGGCTTAAAAAAGGTTAGAGATGTGCAAAAATGGGTCAGAAATGACCAAAGCTGGCTTTAAAACGGGTTAGAAACGGCCAAAAAAGCTTTAAAGCGGGTTAGAGATATGCGAAAATGGGTTAGAAATGGCCTAAGTTGGCCAAAAGCGGGTTAGAAATGGCCAAAAAGGCTTTAAAGCAGGTTAGAGATGTGTGTGCAATGGTTAGAAATGGCAAAAATGGTTAAAGCAGGTAAGAAATGGGGAAAAGTTGGTTAGAAAGGGAAGAGAAAAAACCTTCAAACGAGTGGAAAGTTGGCAAAAATCGTTCAGGTAGAGCAAAAAGGCTTAAAAAGGGTTAGAGCTGAGGAAAAATGGGTTATAAATGGCCAAAAGCGGCTTAAGGGTGGTTAGATAGGGGTAAAACTGGGGTAGGAATGGCCAAAAATTGCTTAAAATGGGTTAGAAGTTTGCAAAACTGTGCTAGAAATGGCCCAAAAGGTTTAAATTGGGACAGAAATGGTGAAAAATGGCTTAAAATGAGTTAGGAGTGAGCAAAAATGGGTTAGATATAGCCGAAAACGGTTTAAATCGTGTGAGAAACAGGCAAAAAATGAGTTAGAAAAGAACTAAAAATGGCTTAAAACGGGTTGAGAGCGAGAAAACATCGTGTAGAAAGAGGCAAAAATGGCTTTAAAAGGGTTAGAGATGTGCAAAAATGGGTTAGAAATGGCAAAAAAAATGGCTTAAAAGGGCTTATAGATGTGCCAAAAATGGTTGGAAATGGCCAAAAATGCTTTAAAGCAGTTTAGAGATGTGTAAAAGTGGGTTAGAAATGGCCTAAAATGGATTAAAGCGGGTAATAATTGGGAGAAACTGTGTTAGAAACAGAAAAAAAAAAAAGCTTAATAAGAGTTGAAGGAGGGCAAAAATGGTTAAGGTATAGCCCAAAAAAGGCTTAAAAAGGGTTAGAGATATGCAAAAACTGGGATAGAAATGGCCAAAAAGGCTTTAAAGCAGGTTAGAGATGTGCAAAAACTGGTCAGAAATGGCCAAAAATGGATTAAAGCGGGAGAGAAATGGAAAAACTGCATTAGAAACAGAAAAAAAGCATAAAAAGTTTTGAATGAGGGAAAAAATGGTGAAGATATAGCCCAAAAAGGCTTAAAAGGATTAGAGATGTGCAAAAATGGGATAGAAATGGCCAAAAACTCTTTAAAATGTGTTAGAAATGGAGAAAAATGGTTAGAAATGGACAAAAAATGGATAAGAAATGGCCAAAATTTACTTAAAAGGGGTTAGAGATGTGCAAAAATGAGTTAGAAATGGCCAAGAATAGCATAAACCAGGTTAAGATGGCCAAAAATGGGTTAGAAATGGCCAAAAGGCTTTAAAGCAGGTAAGAGATGTGTAAAAAAAAAAAAAAAAAAAATGGTTAGAAGTGGCAAAAAAATGGATTAAAGATGGTGAGAAATGCAGAAAACTGGGTTAGAAACGGAAAAAAAATAGCATAAACCGTGTTGAAAGTGGGGAGAAATGGTTTAGAAAGAACCAAAAATGGCTTTAAAAGGGTTAGAGATTTGCAGAAATGGAATAGAAATGGCCAAAATTTATTTTAAAAGCTTCAAAAATGGACAAAAATGCATTAGAAATGGCCAAAACCGGCTTAAAAGGGTTAGAGGTATGCGAGAACGGTTTAGAAAAAGCCAATTAGGCTTAAAAGGGGCTAGAGATGAGCAAAAAAGGGTTAGAAATGGCCAAAAATAGCTTAAATGGGTTAGATATAGCCAAAAAAGGGTTAAATGGTTAGTAGTGGGTAAAAAAGGGTTAGATGTAGCCGAAAATGGCATAAAACGTGTGAGAACTGGGCCAAAAATGGTCAGAAAAGAAAAAAAAAATGCTTATAATTACTTGAATGCGGAAGAGAGTGTTTTAGAAAGAGCCAAAAACGGCTTTAAAAGGGTTAGATGTATGCAAAAATGGGTTACAAATGGCCAAAAACGCCTTAAAATGGGATAGAAATAGTGAAAAATGGCTTAAAATGTGTTAGAAGTGTGTAAAAATGGTTTAGATAAACCCAAAAATGTTTAAATCGTGCGAGCAATGGGCAAAAAATGAGTTAGAAAAGGAAAGAAAAAATGGCTTAACCAGGTTGAAAGTCAGAGAAAATGGTGTAGAAAGACCCAAACGTGTCTTTAAAAGGGCTAGAGATTAGCAGAAATGGGTTAGAAATGGCAAAGAATGGCTTAAAAGAGGTTAGAGATGTGCCAGAAATGGTTAGAAATGGCCAAAACTGCTTTAAAGCAGGTTAGAGATGTGCAAAAATGGGCTAGAAATGGCCAAAAATGGATTCAAGTGGGTAAAGAAATGGGGAAAACTGGGTTAGAAACAGAAAAAAAACTAGCTTAAAACGGGTGGAAAGTGGCAAAAATGGTTTAGAAAGAGTCAAAAATGCATTAAAAGGGTTCTAGACACGCAAAAATGGGATAGAAATGGCCAAAAATGATTTAAAACGGGTTAGAAATGTTCAAAAATTGGATTAGAAATGGCCAAAACCGGTTTAAAAAGGGTTAGAGGTAAGCAGAGATGAGTGAGAAATAGCCAAAACCGGCTTAAAAAAGGTTAGAGATGTGCAAAAATGGGTCAGAAATGACCAAAGCTGGCTTAAAACGGGTTAGAAACGGCAAAAAAGCTTTAAAGCGGGTTAGAGATGTGCGAAAACGGGTTAGAAATGGCCTAAGTTGGCCAAAAGCGGGTTAGAAATGGCCAAAAAGGCTTTAAAGCAAGTTAGAGATGTGTGTGCAATGGTTAGAAATGGCAAAAATGGGTTAAAGCAGGTAAGAAATGGGGAAAAGTTGGTTAGAAAGGGAAGAGAAAAAACCTTCAAACGAGTGGAAAGTTGGCAAAAATCGTTCAGGTAGAGCAAAAAAGGCTTAAAAAGGGTTAGAGCTGAGGAAAAATGGGTTATAAATGGCCAAAAGCGGCTTAAAGGTGGTTAGATAGGGGTAAAACTGGGGTAGGAATGGCCAAAATTGCTTAAAATGGGTTAGAAGTTTGCAAAACTGTGCTAGAAATGGCCCAAAAGGTTTAAATTGGGACAGAAATGGTGAAAAAATGGCTTAAAATGAGTTAGGAGTGAGCAAAAATGGGTTAGATATAGCCGAAAACGGTTTAAATCGTGTGAGAAACAGGCAAAAAATGAGTTAGAAAAGAACTAAAAATGGCTTAAAACGGGTTGAGAGCGAGAAACATCGTGTAGAAAGAGGCAAAAATGGCTTTAAAAGGGTTAGAGATGTGCAAAAATGGGTTAGAAATGGCAAAAAAATGGCTTAAAAGGGCTTATAGATGTGCCAAAAATGGTTGGAAATGGCCAAAAATGCTTTAAAGCAGGTTAGAGATGTGTAAAAGTGGGTTAGAAATGGCCTAAAATGGATTAAAGCGGGTAATAATTGGAGAAACTGTGTTAGAAACAGAAAAAAAAAAAAGCTTAACAAGAGTTGAAGGAGGGCAAAAATGGTTAAGGTATAGCCAAAAAAGGCTTAAAAAGGGTTAGAGATATGCAAAAACTGGATAGAAATGGCCAAAAAGGCTTTAAAGCAGGTTAGAGATGTGCAAAAACTGGTCAGAAATGGCCAAAAATGGATTAAAGCGGGAGAGAAATGGAAAAACTGCGTTAGAAACAGAAAAAAAGCATAAAAAGTTTTGAATGAGGGAAAAAATGGTGAAGATATAGCCCAAAAAGGCTTAAAAAGGATTAGAGATGTGCAAAAATGGGATAGAAATTGCCAAAAACTCTTTAAAATGTGTTAGAAATGGAGAAAAATTTGTTACAAATGGACAAAAAATGGATAAGAAATGGACAAAAGTAGCTTAAAAGGGGTTAGAGATGTGCAAAAATGAGTTAGAAATGGCCAAGAATGGCATAAAACAGGTTAAGAATGGCCAAAAATGGGTTAGAAATGGCCAAAAAGGCTTTAAAGCAGGTAAGAGATGTGCAAAAAAAAAAAAAAATGGTTAGAAGTGGCAAAAAATGGATTAAAGATGGTGAGAAATGCAGAAAACTGGGTTAGAAACGAAAAAAAAATAGCATAAACCGTGTTGAAAGTGGGGAGAAATGGTTTAGAAAGAACCAAAAATGGCTTTAAAAGGGTTAGAGATTTGCAAAAATGGAATAGAAATGGCCAAAATTTATTTAAAAAGCCTCAAAAATGGACAAAAAATGCATTAGAAATGGCCAAAACCGGCTTAAAAGGGTTAGAGGTATGCGAGAACGGTTTAGAAAAAGCCAAAATTGGCTTAAAAGGGGCTAGAGATGAGCAAAAAAGGGTTAGGAATGGCCAAAAATAGCTTAAAATGGGTTAGATATAGCCAAAAAAGGGTTAAAATGGGTTAGTAGTGGGTAAAAAAGGGTTAGATGTGGCCGAAAATGGCATAAAACGTGTGAGAACTGGGCCAAAAATGGGTCAGAAAAGAAAAAAAAATGCTTATAATTACTTGAATGCAGAAGAAGTGTTTTAGAAAGAGCCAAAAACGGCTTTAAAAGGGTTAGATGTATGCAAAAATGGGTTAGAAATGGCCAAAAACGCCTTAAAATGGGATAGAAATAGTGAAAAATGGCTTAAAATGTGTTAGAAGTGTGTAAAAATGGTTTAGATAAACCCAAAATGGTTTAAATCGTGTGAGCAATGGGCAAAAAATGAGTTAGAAAAGGAAAGAAAAATGGCTTAACCAGGTTGAAAGTCAGAAAAAATGGTGTAGAAAGACCCAAACGTGTCTTTAAAAGGGCTAGAGATGAGCAGAAATGGGGTTAGAAATGGCAAAGAATGGCTTAAAAGAGGTTAGAGATGTGCCAGAAATGGTTAGAAATGGCCAAAACTGCTTTAAAGCAGGTTAGAGATGTGCAAAAATGGGCTAGAAATGGCCAAAAATGGATTCAAGTGGGTAAAGAAATGGGGAAAACTGGGTAGAAACAGAAAAAAACTAGCTTAAAACGGGTGGAAAGTGGGCAAAAATGGTTTAGAAAGAGTCAAAAATGCATTAAAAGGGTTCTAGACACGCAAAAACGGGATAGAAATGGCCAAAAATGATTAAAACGGGTTAGAAATGTTCAAAAATTGGATTAGAAATGGCCAAAACCGGTTTAAAAAGGGTTAGAGGTAAGCAGAGATGAGTGAGAAATAGCCAAAACCGGCTTAAAAAGGTTAGAGATGTGCAAAAATGGGTCAGAAATGACCAAAGCTGGCTTAAAATGGGTTAGAAACGGCCAAAAAAGCTTTAAAGCGGGTTAGAGATGTGCGAAAAACGGGTTAGAAATGGCCTAAGTTGGCCAAAAGCGGGTTAGAAATGGCCAAAAAGGCTTTAAAGCAGGTTAGAGATGTGTGTGCAATGGTTAGAAATGGCAAAAATGGGTTAAAGCAGGTAAGAAATGGGGAAAAGTTGGTTAGAAAGGGAAGAGAAAAAAACCTTCAAACGAGTGGAAAGTTGGCAAAAATCGTTCAGGTAGAGCAAAAAAAGGCTTAAAAAGGGTTAGAGCTGAGGAAAAATGGGTTATAAATGCCAAAAGCGGCTTAAAGGTGGTTAGATAGGGGTAAAACTGGGGTAGGAATGGCCAAAAATTGCTTAAAATGGGTTAGAAGTTTGCAAAACTGTGCTAGAAATGGCCCAAAAGGTTTAAATTGGGACAGAAATGGTGAAAAATGGCTTAAAATGAGTTAGGAGTGAGCAAAAATGGGTTAGATATAGCCGAAAACGGTTTAAATCGTGTGAGAAACAGGCAAAAAATGAGTTAGAAAAGAACTAAAAATGGCTTAAAACGGGTTGAGAGCGAGAAAACATCGTGTAGAAAGAGGCAAAAATGGCTTTAAAAGGGTTAGAGATGTGCAAAAATGGGTTAGAAATGGCAAAAAAATGGCTTAAAAGGGCTTATAGATGTGCCAAAAATGGTTGGAAATGGCCAAAAATGCTTTAAAGCAGTTAGAGATGTGTAAAAGTGGGTTAGAAATGGCCAAAAATGGATTAAAGCGGGTAATAATTGGGAGAAACTGTGTTAGAAACAGAAAAAAAAAAAAAGCTTAATAAGAGTTGAAGGAGGGCAAAAATGGTTAAGGTATAGCCAAAAAAGGCTTAAAAAGGGTTAGAGATATGCAAAAACTGGGATAGAAATGGCCAAAAAGGCTTTAAAGCAGGTTAGAGATGTGCAAAAACTGGTCAGAAATGGCCAAAAATGGATTAAAGCGGGAGAGAAATGGAAAAACTGCATTAGAAACAGAAAAAAAGCATAAAAAGTTTTGAATGAGGAAAAAATGGTGAAGATATAGCCCAAAAAGGCTTAAATAGGATTAGATATGTGCAAAAATGGGATAGAAATGGCCAAAAACTCTTTAAAATGTGTTAGAAATGGAGAAAAATGGGTTAGAAATGGATAAAAAATGGATAAGAAATGGCCAAAAGTAGCTTAAAAGGGGTTAGAGATGTGCAAAAATGAGTTAGAAATGGCCAAGAATGGCATAAAACAGGTTAAGAATGGCCAAAAATGGGTTAGAAATGGCCAAAAAGGCTTTAAAGCAGGTAAGAGATGTGTAAAAAAAAAAAAAAAATAAAATGGTTAGAAGTGGCAAAAAATGGATTAAAGATGGTGAGAAATGCAGAAAACTGGGTTAGAAACAGAAAAAAAATAGCATAAACCGTGTTGAAAGTGGGGAGAAATGGTTTAGAAAGAACCAAAAATGGCTTTAAAAGGGTTAGAGATTTGCAAAAATGGAATAGAAATGGCCAAAATTTATTTAAAAAGCTCAAAAATGGACAAAAATGCATTAGAAATGGCCAAACCGGCTTAAAAGGGTTAGAGGTACGCGAGAACGGTTTAGAAAAAGCCAAAATTGGCTTAAAAGGGGCTAGAGATGAGCAAAAAAGGGTTAGAAATGGCCAAAAATAGCTTAAAATGGGTTAGATATAGCCAAAAAAGGGTTAAAATGGGTTAGTAGTGGGTAAAAAAGGGTTAGATGTAGCCGAAAATGGCATAAAACGTGTGAGAACTGGGCCAAAAATGGGTCAGAAAAGAAAAAAAAATGCTTATAATTACTTGAATGCAGAAGAGAGTGTTTTAGAAAGAGCCAAAAACGGCTTTAAAAGGGTTAGATGTATGCAAAAATGGGTTAGAAATGGCCAAAAACGCCTTAAAATGGGATAGAAATAGTGAAAAATGGCTTAAAATGTGTTAGAAGTGTGTAAAAATGGTTTAGATAAACCCAAAAATCGTGTGAGCAATGGGCAAAAAATGAGTTAGAAAAGGAAAGAAAAACGGCTTAAACCAGGTTGAAAGTCAGAAAAAATGGTGTAGAAAGACCCAAACGTGTCTTTAAAAGGGCTAGAGATGAGCAGAAATGGGTTAGAATGGCAAAGAATGGCTTAAAAGAGGTTAGAGATGTGCAGAAATGGTTAGAAATGGCCAAAACTGCTTTAAAGCAGGTTAGAGATGTGCAAAAATGGGCTAGAAATGGCCAAAAATGGATTCAAGTGGGTAAAGAAATGGGAAAACTGGGTTAGAAACAGAAAAAAAACTAGCTTAAAACGGGTGGAAAGTGGGCAAAAATGGTTTAGAAAGAGTCAAAAATGCATTAAAAGGGTTCTAGACATGCAAAAATGGGATAGAAATGGCCAAAAATGATTTAAAACAGGTTAGAAATGGACAAAAATTGGATTAGAAATGGCCAAAACCGGTTTAAAAAGGGTTAGAGGTAAGCAGAGATGAGTGAGAAATAGCCAAAACCGGCTTAAAAAAGGTTAGAGATGTGCAAAATGGGTCAGAAATGACCAAAGCTGGCTTAAAATGGGTTAGAAACGGCCAAAAAAGCTTTAAAGCGGGTTAGAGATGTGCGAAAACGGGTTAGAAATGCCTAAGTTGGCCAAAAGCGGGTTAGAAATGGCCAAAAAGGCTTTAAAGCAGGTTAGAGATGTGTGTGCAATGGTTAGAAATGGCAAAAATGGGTTAAAGCAGGTAAGAAATGGGGAAAAGTTGGTTAGAAAGGGAAGAGAAAAAACTTCAAACGAGTGGAAAGTTGGCAAAAATCGTTCAGGTAGAGCAAAAAAAAGGCTTAAAAAGGGTTAGAGCTGAGGAAAAATGGGTTATAAATGGCCAAAAGCGGCTTAAAGGTGGTTAGATAGGGGTAAAACTGGGGTAGGAATGGCCAAAAATTGCTTAAAATGGTTAGAAGTTAAAAACTGTGCTAGAAATGGCCCAAAAGGTTTAAATTGGGACAGAAATGGTGAAAAAATGGCTTAAAATGAGTTAGGAGTGAGCAAAAATGGGTTAAGATATAGCCGAAAACGGTTTAAATCGTGTGAGAAACAGGCAAAAAATGAGTTAGAAAAGAACTAAAAATGGCTTAAAACGGGTTGAGAGCGAGAAAACATCGTGTAGAAAGAGGCAAAAATGGCTTTAAAAGGGTTAAAGATGTGCAAAAATGGTTAGAAATGGCAAAAAAATGGCTTAAAAGGGCTTATAGATGTGCCAAAAATGGTTGGAAATGGCCAAAAATGCTTTAAGCAGGTTAGAGATGTGTAAAAGTGGGTTAGAAATGGCCAAAAATGGATTAAAGCGGGTAATAATTGGGAGAAACTGTGTTAGAAACAGAAAAAAAAAAATCAGCTTAATAAGAGTTGAAGGAGGGCAAAAATGGTTAAGGTATAGCCAAAAAAGGCTTAAAAAGGGTTAGAGATATGCAAAAACTGGGATAGAAATGGCCAAAAAAGGCTTTAAAGCAGGTTAGAGATGTGCAAAAACTGGTCAGAAATGGCCAAAAATGATTAAAGCGGAGAGAAATGGGAAAAACTGCATTAGAAACAGAAAAAAAGCATAAAAAGTTTTGAATGAGGGAAAAAATGGTGAAGATATAGCCCAAAAAGCTTAAATAGGATTAGATATGTGCAAAAATGGGATAGAAATGGCCAAAAACTCTTAAAATGTGTTAGAAATGGAGAAAAATGGGTTAGAAATGGATAAAAAATGATAAGAAATGGCCAAAAGTAGCTTAAAAGGGTTAGAGATGTGCAAAAATGAGTTAGAAATGGCAAGAATGGCATAAAACAGGTTAAGAATGGCCAAAAATGGGTTAGAAATGGCCAAAAAGGCTTTAAAGCAGGTAAGAGATGTGTAAAAAAAAAAAAAAAATAAAATGGTTAGAAGTGGCAAAAAATGGATTAAAGATGGTGAGAAATGCAGAAAACTGGGTTAGAAACAGAAAAAAAATAGCATAAACCGTGTTGAAAGTGGGGAGAAATGGTTTAGAAAGAACCAAAAATGGCTTAAAAGGGTTAGAGATTTGCAAAAATGGAATAGAAATGGCCAAAATTTATTTAAAAAGCCTCAAAAATGGACAAAAAATGCATTAGAAATGGCCAAAACCGGCTTAAAAGGGTTAGAGGTACGCGAGAACGGTTTAGAAAAAGCCAAAATTGGCTTAAAAGGGGCTAGAGATGAGCAAAAAAGGGTTAGAAATGGCCAAAAATAGCTTAAAATGGGTTAGATATAGCCAAAAAAAGGGTTAAAATGGGTTAGTAGTGGGTAAAAAAGGGTTAGATGTAGCCGAAAATGGCATAAAACGTGTGAGAACTGGGCCAAAAATGGGTCAGAAAAGAAAAAAAAATGCTTATAATTACTTGAATGCAGAGAGAGTGTTTTAGAAAGAGCCAAAAACGGCTTTAAAAGGGTTAGATGTATGCAAAAATGGGTTAGAAATGGCCAAAAACGCCTTAAAATGGGATAGAAATAGTGAAAAATGGCTTAAAATGTGTTAGAAGTGTGTAAAAATGGTTTAGATAAACCCAAAAATCGTGTGAGCAATGGGCAAAAAATGAGTTAGAAAAGGAAAGAAAAACGGCTTAAACCAGGTTGAAAGTCAGAAAAAATGGTGTAGAAAGACCCAAACGTGTCTTTAAAAGGGCTAGAGATGAGCAGAAATGGGTTAGAAATGGCAAAGAATGGCTTAAAAGAGGTTAGAGATGTGCCAGAAATGGTTAGAAATGGCCAAAACTGCTTTAAAGCAGGTTAGAGATGTGCAAAAATGGGCTAGAAATGGCCAAAAATGGATTCAAGTGGGTAAAGAAATGGGGAAAACTGGGTTAGAAACAGAAAAAAAACTAGCTTAAAACGGGTGGAAAGTGGGCAAAAATGGTTTAGAAAGAGTCAAAATGCATTAAAAGGGTTCTAGACATGCAAAAATGGGATAGAAATGGCCAAAAATGATTTAAAACAGGTTAGAAATGTTCAAAAATTGGATTAGAAATGGCCAAAACCGGTTTAAAAAGGGTTAGAGGTAAGCAGAGATGAGTGAGAAATAGCCAAAACCGGCATAAAAAAGGTTAGAGATGTGCAAAAATGGGTCAGAAATGACCAAAGCTGGCTTAAAATGGGTTAGAAACGGCCAAAAAAGCTTTAAAGCGGGTTAGAGATGTGCGAAAACAGGTTAGAAATGGCCTAAGTTGGCCAAAAGCGGGTTAGAAATGGCCAAAAAGGCTTTAAAGCAGGTTAGAGATGTGTGTGCAATGGTTAGAAATGGCAAAAATGGGTTAAAGCAGGTAAGAAATGGGGAAAAGTTGGTTAGAAAGGGAAGAGAAAAAACCTTCAAACGAGTGGAAAGTTGGCAAAAATCGTTCAGGTAGAGCAAAAAAAGGCTTAAAAAGGGTTAGAGCTGAGGAAAAATGGGTTATAAATGGCCAAAAGCGGCTTAAAGGTGGTTAGATAGGGGTAAAACTGGGGTAGGAATGGCCAAAAATTGCTTAAAATGGGTTAGAAGTTTGCAAAACTGTGCTAGAAATGGCCCAAAAGGTTTAAATTGGGACAGAAATGGTGAAAAATGGCTTAAAATGAGTTAGGAGTGAGCAAAAATGGGTTAGATATAGCCGAAAACGGTTTAAATCGTGTGAGAAACAGGCAAAAAATGAGTTAGAAAAGAACTAAAAATGGCTTAAAACGGGTTGAGAGCGAGAAAACATCGTGTAGAAAGAGGCAAAAATGGCTTTAAAAGGGTTAGAGATGTGCAAAAATGGTTAGAAATGGCAAAAAAATGGCTTAAAAGGGCTTATAGATGTGCCAAAAATGGTTGGAAATGGCCAAAAATGCTTTAAAGCAGGTTAGAGATGTGTAAAAGTGGGTTAGAAATGGCCAAAAATGGATTAAAGCGGGTAATAATTGGGAGAAACTGTGTTAGAAACAGAAAAAAAAAAATCAGCTTAATAAGAGTTGAAGGAGGGCAAAAATGGTTAAGGTATAGCCAAAAAAGGCTTAAAAAGGGTTAGAGATATGCAAAAACTGGGATAGAAATGGCCAAAAAGGCTTTAAAGCAGGTTAGAGATGTGCAAAAACTGGTCAGAAATGGCCAAAAATGGATTAAAGCGGGAGAGAAATGGGAAAAACTGCATTAGAAACAGAAAAAAAGCATAAAAAGTTTTGAATGAGGGAAAAAATGGTGAAGATATAGCCCAAAAAGGCTTAAATAGGATTAGATATGTGCAAAAATGGGATAGAAATGGCCAAAAACTCTTTAAAATGTGTTAGAAATGGAGAAAAATGGGTTAGAAATGGATAAAAAATGGATAAGAAATGGCCAAAGTAGCTTAAAAGGGGTTAGAGATGTGCAAAAATGAGTTAGAAATGGCCAAGAATGGCATAAAACAGGTTAAGAATGGCCAAAATTGGGTTAGAAATGGCCAAAAAGGCTTTAAAGAAGGTAAGAGATGTGTAAAAAAAAAAAAAAATAAAATGGTTAGAAGTGGCAAAAAATGGATTAAAGATGGTGAGAAATGCAGAAAACTGGGTTAGAAACAGAAAAAAAAATAGCATAAACCGTGTTGAAAGTGGGGAGAAATGGTTTAGAAAGAACCAAAAATGGCTTTAAAAGGGTTAGAGATTTGCAAAAATGGAATAGAAATGGCCAAAATTTATTTAAAAAGCCTCAAAAATGGACAAAAAATGCATTAGAAATGGCCAAAACCGGCTTAAAAGGGTTAGAGGTACGCGAGAACGGTTTAGAAAAAGCCAAAATTGGCTTAAAAGGGGCTAGAGATGAGCAAAAAAGGGTTAGAAATGGCCAAAAATAGCTTAAAATGGGTTAGATATAGCCAAAAAAGGGTTAAAATGGGTTAGTAGTGGGTAAAAAAGGGTTAGATGTAGCCGAAAATGGCATAAAACGTGTGAGAACTGGGCCAAAAATGGGTCAGAAAAGAAAAAAAAATGCTTATAATTACTTGAATGCAGAAGAGAGTGTTTTAGAAAGAGCCAAAAACGGCTTTAAAAGGGTTAGATGTATGCAAAAATGGGTTAGAAATGGCCAAAAACGCCTTAAAATGGGATAGAAATAGTGAAAAATGGCTTAAAATGTGTTAGAAGTGTGTAAAAATGGTTTAGATAAACCCAAAAATCGTGTGAGCAATGGGCAAAAAATGAGTTAGAAAAGGAAAGAAAAACGGCTTAAACCAGGTTGAAAGTCAGAAAAATGGTGTAGAAAGACCCAAACGTGTCTTTAAAAGGGCTAGAGATGAGCAGAAATGGGTTAGAAATGGCAAAGAATGGCTTAAAAGAGGTTAGAGATGTGCCAGAAATGGTTAGAAATGGCCAAAACTGCTTTAAAGCAGGTTAGAGATGTGCAAAAATGGGCTAGAAATGGCCAAAAATGGATTCAAGTGGGTAAAGAAATGGGGAAAACTGGGTTAGAAACAGAAAAAAAACTAGCTTAAAACGGGTGGAAAGTGGGCAAAAATGGTTTAGAAAGAGTCAAAAATGCATTAAAAGGGTTCTAGACATGCAAAAATGGGATAGAAATGGCCAAAAATGATTTAAAACAGGTTAGAAATGGACAAAAATTGGATTAGAAATGGCCAAAACCGGTTTAAAAAGGGTTAGAGGTAAGCAGAGATGAGTGAGAAATAGCCAAAACCGGCTTAAAAAAGGTTAGAGATGTGCAAAAATGGGTCAGAAATGACCAAAGCTGGCTTAAAATGGGTTAGAAACGGCCAAAAAAGCTTTAAAGCGGGTTAGAGATGTGCGAAAACGGGTTAGAAATGGCCTAAGTTGGCCAAAAGCGGGTTAGAAATGGCCAAAAAGGCTTTAAAGCAGGTTAGAGATGTGTGTGCAATGGTTAGAAATGGCAAAAATGGGTTAAAGCAGGTAAGAAATGGGGAAAAGTTGGTTAGAAAGGAAGAGAAAAAACCTTCAAACGAGTGGAAAGTTGGCAAAAATCGTTCAGGTAGAGCAAAAAAAGGCTTAAAAAGGGTTAGAGCTGAGGAAAAATGGGTTATAAATGGCCAAAAGCGGCTTAAAGGTGGTTAGATAGGGGTAAAACTGGGGTAGGAATGGCCAAAAATTGCTTAAAATGGTTAGAAGTTTGCAAAACTGTGCTAGAAATGGCCCAAAAGGTTTAAATTGGGACAGAAATGGTGAAAATGGCTTAAAATGAGTTAGGAGTGAGCAAAAATGGGTTAGATATAGCCGAAAACGGTTTAAATCGTGTGAGAAACAGGCAAAAAATGAGTTAGAAAAGAACTAAAAATGGCTTAAAACGGGTTGAGAGCGAGAAAACATCGTGTAGAAAGAGGCAAAAATGGCTTTAAAAGGGTTAGAGATGTGCAAAAATGGGTTAGAAATGGCAAAAAAATGGCTTAAAAGGGCTTATAGATGTGCCAAAAATGGTTGGAAATGGCCAAAATGCTTTAAAGCAGGTTAGAGATGTGTAAAAGTGGGTTAGAAATGGCCAAAAATGGATTAAAGCGGGTAATAATTGGGAGAAACTGTGTTAGAAACAGAAAAAAAAAAATCAGCTTAATAAGAGTTGAAGGAGGGCAAAAATGGTTAAGGTATAGCCAAAAAAGGCTTAAAAAGGGTTAGAGATATGCAAAAACTGGGATAGAAATGGCCAAAAAGGCTTTAAAGCAGGTTAGAGATGTGCAAAAACTGGTCAGAAATGGCCAAAAATGGATTAAAGCGGGAGAGAAATGGGAAAAACTGCATTAGAAACAGAAAAAAAGCATAAAAAGTTTTGAATGAGGGAAAAAATGGTGAAGATATAGCCCAAAAAGGCTTAAATAGGATTAGATATGTGCAAAAATGGGATAGAAATGGCCAAAAACTCTTTAAAATGTGTTAGAAATGGAGAAAAATGGGTTAGAAATGGATAAAAAATGGATAAGAAATGGCCAAAAGTAGCTTAAAAGGGGTTAGAGATGTGCAAAAATGAGTTAGAAATGGCCAGAATGGCATAAAACAGGTTAAGAATGGCCAAAAAATGGGTTAGAAATGGCCAAAAAGGCTTTAAAGCAGGTAAGAGATGTGTAAAAAAAAAAAAAAAATAAAATGGTTAGAAGTGGCAAAAAATGGATTAAGATGGTGAGAAATGCAGAAAACTGGGTTAGAAACAGAAAAAAAATAGCATAAACCGTGTTGAAAGTGGGGAGAAATGGTTTAGAAAGAACCAAAAATGGCTTTAAAAGGGTTAGAGATTTGCAAAAATGGAATAGAAATGGCCAAAATTTATTTAAAAAGCCTCAAAAATGGACAAAAAATGCATTAGAAATGGCCAAAACCGGCTTAAAAGGGTTAGAGGTACGCGAGAACGGTTTAGAAAAAGCCAAAATTGGCTTAAAAGGGGCTAGAGATGAGCAAAAAAGGGTTAGAAATGGCCAAAAATAGCTTAAAATGGGTTAGATATAGCCAAAAAAGGGTTAAAATGGGTTAGTAGTGGGTAAAAAAGGGTTAGATGTAGCCGAAAATGGCATAAAACGTGTGAGAACTGGGCCAAAAATGGGTCAGAAAAGAAAAAAAAATGCTTATAATTACTTGAATGCAGAAGAGAGTGTTTTAGAAAGAGCCAAAAACGGCTTTAAAAGGGTTAGATGTATGCAAAAATGGGTTAGAAATGGCCAAAAACGCCTTAAAATGGGATAGAAATAGTGAAAAATGGCTTAAAATGTGTTAGAAGTGTGTAAAAATGGTTTAGATAAACCCAAAAATCGTGTGAGCAATGGGCAAAAAATGAGTTAGAAAAGGAAAGAAAAACGGCTTAAACCAGGTTGAAAGTCAGAAAAAATGGTGTAGAAAGACCCAACGTGTCTTTAAAAGGGCTAGAGATGAGCAGAAATGGGTTAGAAATGGCAAAGAATGGCTTAAAAGAGGTTAGAGATGTGCCAGAAATGGTTAGAAATGGCCAAAACTGCTTTAAAGCAGGTTAGAGATGTGCAAAAATGGGCTAGAAATGGCCAAAAATGGATTCAAGTGGGTAAAGAAATGGGGAAAACTGGGTTAGAAACAGAAAAAAACTAGCTTAAACGGGTGGAAAGTGGGCAAAAATGGTTTAGAAAGAGTCAAAAATGCATTAAAAGGGTTCTAGACATGCAAAAATGGGATAGAAATGGCCAAAAATGATTTAAAACAGGTTAGAATGGACAAAAATTGGATTAGAAATGGCCAAAACCGGTTAAAAAGGGTTAGAGGTAAGCAGAGATGAGTGAGAAATAGCCAAAACCGGCTTAAAAAAGGTTAGAGATGTGCAAAAATGGGTCAGAAATGACCAAAGCTGGCTTAAAATGGTTAGAAACGGCCAAAAAAGCTTTAAAGCGGGTTAGAGATGTGCGAAAACGGGTTAGAAATGGCCTAAGTTGGCCAAAAGCGGGTTAGAAATGGCCAAAAAGGCTTTAAAGCAGGTTAGAGATGTGTGTGCAATGGTTAGAAATGGCAAAAATGGGTTAAAGCAGGTAAGAAATGGGAAAAGTTGGTTAGAAAGGGAAGAGAAAAAACCTTCAAACGAGTGGAAAGTTGGCAAAAATCGTTCAGGTAGAGCAAAAAAAGGCTTAAAAAGGGTTAGAGCTGAGGAAAAATGGGTTATAAATGGCCAAAAGCGGCTTAAAGGTGGTTAGATAGGGGTAAAACTGGGTAGGAATGGCCAAAAATTGCTTAAAATGGGTTAGAAGTTTGCAAAACTGTGCTAGAAATGGCCCAAAAGGTTTAAATTGGGACAGAAATGGTGAAAAATGGCTTAAAATGAGTTAGGAGTGAGCAAAAATGGGTTAGATATAGCCGAAAACGGTTTAAATCGTGTGAGAAACAGGCAAAAAATGAGTTAGAAAAGAACTAAAAATGGCTTAAAACGGGTTGAGAGCGAGAAAACATCGTGTAGAAAGAGGCAAAAATGGCTTTAAAAGGGTTAGAGATGTGCAAAATGGGTTAGAAATGGCAAAAAAATGGCTTAAAAGGGCTTATAGATGTGCCAAAAATGGTTGGAAATGGCCAAAAATGCTTTAAAGCAGGTTAGAGATGTGTAAAAAGTGGGTTAGAAATGGCCAAAAATGGATTAAAGCGGGTAATAATTGGGAGAAACTGTGTTAGAAACAGAAAAAAAAAAAATCAGCTTAATAAGAGTTGAAGGAGGGCAAAAATGGTTAAGGTATAGCCAAAAAAGGCTTAAAAAGGGTTAGAGATATGCAAAAACTGGATAGAAATGGCCAAAAAGGCTTTAAAGCAGGTTAGAGATGTGCAAAAACTGGTCAGAAATGGCCAAAAATGGATTAAAGCGGGAGAGAAATGGGAAAAACTGCATTAGAAACAGAAAAAAAGCATAAAAGTTTGAATGAGGGAAAAAATGGTGAAGATATAGCCCAAAAAGGCTTAAATAGGATTAGATATGTGCAAAAATGGGATAGAAATGGCCAAAAACTCTTTAAAATGTGTTAGAAATGGAGAAAAATGGGTTAGAAATGGATAAAAAATGGATAAGAAATGGCCAAAAGTAGCTTAAAAGGGGTTAGAGATGTGCAAAAATGAGTTAGAATGGCCAAGAATGGCATAAAACAGGTTAAGAATGGCCAAAAATGGGTTAGAAATGGCCAAAAAGGCTTTAAAGCAGGTAAGAGATGTGTAAAAAAAAAAAAAAAATAAAATGGTTAGAAGTGGCAAAAAATGGATTAAAGATGGTGAGAAATGCAGAAAACTGGGTTAGAAACAGAAAAAAAATAGCATAAACCGTGTTGAAAGTGGGGAGAAATGGTTTAGAAAGAACCAAAAATGGCTTTAAAAGGGTTAGAGATTTGCAAAAATGGAATAGAAATGGCCAAAATTTATTTAAAAAGCCTCAAAAATGGACAAAAAATGCATTAGAAATGGCCAAAACCGGCTTAAAAGGGTTAGAGGTACGCGAGAACGGTTTAGAAAAAGCCAAAATTGGCTTAAAAGGGGCTAGAGATGAGCAAAAAAGGGTTAGAAATGGCCAAAAATAGCTTAAAATGGGTTAGATATAGCCAAAAAAGGGTTAAAATGGGTTAGTAGTGGGTAAAAAAGGGTTAGATGTAGCCGAAAATGGCATAAAACGTGTGAGAACTGGGCCAAAAATGGTCAGAAAAGAAAAAAAAATGCTTATAATTACTTGAATGCAGAAGAGAGTGTTTTAGAAAGAGCCAAAAACGGCTTTAAAAGGGTTAGATGTATGCAAAAATGGGTTAGAAATGGCCAAAAACGCCTTAAAATGGGATAGAAATAGTGAAAAATGGCTTAAAATGTGTTAGAAGTGTGTAAAAATGGTTTAGATAAACCCAAAAATCGTGTGAGCAATGGGCAAAAAATGAGTTAGAAAAGGAAAGAAAAACGGCTTAAACCAGGTTGAAAGTCAGAAAAAATGGTGTAGAAAGACCCAAACGTGTCTTTAAAAGGGCTAGAGATGAGCAGAAATGGGTTAGAAATGGCAAAGAATGGCTTAAAAGAGGTTAGAGATGTGCCAGAAATGGTTAGAAATGGCCAAAACTGCTTTAAAGCAGGTTAGAGATGTGCAAAAATGGGCTAGAAATGGCCAAAAATGGATTCAAGTGGGTAAAGAAATGGGGAAAACTGGGTTAGAAACAGAAAAAAAACTAGCTTAAAACGGGTGGAAAGTGGGCAAAAATGGTTTAGAAAGAGTCAAAAATGCATTAAAAGGGTTCTAGACATGCAAAAATGGGATAGAAATGGCCAAAAATGATTTAAAACAGGTTAGAAATGTTCAAAAATTGGATTAGAAATGGCCAAAACCGGTTTAAAAAGGGTTAGAGGTAAGCAGAGATGAGTGAGAAATAGCCAAAACCGGCTTAAAAAAGGTTAGAGATGTGCAAAAATGGGTCAGAAATGACCAAAGCTGGCTTAAAATGGGTTAGAAACGGCCAAAAAAGCTTTAAAGCGGGTTAGAGATGTGCGAAAACAGGTTAGAATGGCCTAAGTTGGCCAAAAGCGGGTTAGAAATGGCCAAAAAGGCTTTAAAGCAGGTTAGAGATGTGTGTGCAATGGTTAGAAATGGCAAAAATGGTTAAAGCAGGTAAGAAATGGGAAAAGTTGGTTAGAAAGGGAAGAGAAAAAACCTTCAAACGAGTGGAAAGTTGGCAAAAATCGTTCAGGTAGAGCAAAAAAAGGCTTAAAAAGGGTTAGAGCTGAGGAAAAATGGGTTATAAATGGCCAAAAGCGGCTTAAAGGTGGTTAGATAGGGGTAAAACTGGGGTAGGAATGGCCAAAAATTGCTTAAAATGGGTTAGAAGTTTGCAAAACTGTGCTAGAAATGGCCCAAAAGGTTTAAATTGGGACAGAAATGGTGAAAATGGCTTAAAATGAGTTAGGAGTGAGCAAAAATGGGTTAGATATAGCCGAAAACGGTTTAAATCGTGTGAGAAACAGGCAAAAAATGAGTTAGAAAAGAACTAAAAATGGCTTAAAACGGGTTGAGAGCGAGAAAACATCGTGTAGAAAGAGGCAAAAATGGCTTTAAAAGGGTTAGAGATGTGCAAAAATGGGTTAGAAATGGCAAAAAAATGGCTTAAAAGGGCTTATAGATGTGCCAAAAATGGTTGGAAACTGGCCAAAAATGCTTTAAAGCAGGTTAGAGATGTGTAAAAGTGGGTTAGAAATGGCCAAAAATGGATTAAAGCGGGTAATAATTGGGAGAAACTGTGTTAGAAACAGAAAAAAAAAAAATCAGCTTAATAAGAGTTGAAGGAGGGCAAAAATGGTTAAGGTATAGCCAAAAAAGGCTTAAAAAGGGTTAGAGATATGCAAAAACTGGGATAGAAATGGCCAAAAAGGCTTTAAAGCAGGTTAGAGATGTGCAAAAACTGGTCAGAAATGGCCAAAAATGGATTAAAGCGGGAGAGAAATGGGAAAAACTGCATTAGAAACAGAAAAAAAGCATAAAAAGTTTTGAATGAGGGAAAAAATGGTGAAGATATAGCCCAAAAAGGCTTAAATAGGATTAGATATGTGCAAAAATGGGATAGAAATGGCCAAAAACTCTTTAAAATGTGTTAGAAATGGAGAAAAATGGGTTAGAAATGGATAAAAAATGGATAAGAAATGGCCAAAAGTAGCTTAAAAGGGGTTAGAGATGTGCAAAAATGAGTTAGAAATGGCCAAGAATGGCATAAAACAGGTTAAGAATGGCCAAAATTGGGTTAGAAATGGCCAAAAAGGCTTTAAAGAAGGTAAGAGATGTGTAAAAAAAAAAAAAAAATAAAATGGTTAGAAGTGGCAAAAAATGGATTAAAGATGGTGAGAAATGCAGAAAACTGGGTTAGAAACAGAAAAAAAAATAGCATAAACCGTGTTGAAAGTGGGGAGAAATGGTTTAGAAAGAACCAAAAATGGCTTTAAAAGGGTTAGAGATTTGCAAAAATGGAATAGAAATGGCCAAAATTTATTTAAAAAGCCTCAAAAATGGACAAAAAATGCATTAGAAATGGCCAAAACCGGCTTAAAAGGGTTAGAGGTACGCGAGAACGGTTTAGAAAAAGCCAAAATTGGCTTAAAAGGGGCTAGAGATGAGCAAAAAAGGGTTAGAAATGGCCAAAAATAGCTTAAAATGGGTTAGATATAGCCAAAAAAGGGTTAAAATGGGTTAGTAGTGGGTAAAAAAAGGGTTAGATGTAGCCGAAAATGGCATAAAACGTGTGAGAACTGGGCCAAAAATGGGTCAGAAAAGAAAAAAAAAATGCTTATAATTACTTGAATGCAGAAGAGAGTGTTTTAGAAAGAGCCAAAAACGGCTTTAAAAGGGTTAGATGTATGCAAAAATGGGTTAGAAATGGCCAAAAACGCCTTAAATGGGATAGAAATAGTGAAAAATGGCTTAAATGTGTTAGAAGTGTGTAAAAATGGTTTAGATAAACCCAAAAATCGTGTGAGCAATGGGCAAAAAATGAGTTAGGAAAGGAAAGAAAAACGGCTTAAACCAGGTTGAAAGTCAGAAAAAATGGTGTAGAAAGACCCAAACGTGTCTTTAAAAGGGCTAGAGATGAGCAGAAATGGGTTAGAAATGGCAAAGAATGGCTTAAAAGAGGTTAGAGATGTGCCAGAAATGGTTAGAAATGGCCAAAACTGCTTTAAAGCAGGTTAGAGATGTGCAAAAATGGGCTAGAAATGGCCAAAAATGGATTCAAGTGGGTAAAGAAATGGGGAAAACTGGGTTAGAAACAGAAAAAAACTAGCTTAAAACGGGTGGAAAGTGGGCAAAAATGGTTTAGAAAGAGTCAAAATGCATTAAAAGGGTTCTAGACATGCAAAAATGGGATAGAAATGGCCAAAAATGATTTAAAACAGGTTAGAAATGGACAAAAATTGGATTAGAAATGGCCAAAACCGGTTTAAAAAGGTTAGAGGTAAGCAGAGATGAGTGAGAAATAGCCAAAACCGGCTTAAAAAAGGTTAGAGATGTGCAAAAATGGGTCAGAAATGACCAAAGCTGGCTTAAAATGGGTTAGAAACGGCCAAAAAGCTTTAAAGCGGGTTAGAGATGTGCGAAAACGGGTTAGAAATGGCCTAAGTTGGCCAAAAGCGGGTTAGAAATGGCCAAAAAGGCTTTAAAGCAGGTTAGAGATGTGTGTGCAATGGTTAGAAATGGCAAAAATGGGTTAAAGCAGGTAAGAAATGGGGAAAAGTTGGTTAGAAAGGGAAGAGAAAAAACCTTCAAACGAGTGGAAAGTTGGCAAAAATCGTTCAGGTAGAGCAAAAAAGGCTTAAAAAGGGTTAGAGCTGAGGAAAAATGGGTTATAAATGGCCAAAAGCGGCTTAAAGGTGGTTAGATAGGGGTAAAACTGGGGTAGGAATGGCCAAAAATTGCTTAAAATGGGTTAGAAGTTTGCAAAACTGTGCTAGAAATGGCCCAAAAGGTTTAAATTGGGACAGAAATGGTGAAAAATGGCTTAAAATGAGTTAGGAGTGAGCAAAAATGGGTTAGATATAGCCGAAAACGGTTTAAATCGTGTGAGAAACAGGCAAAAAATGAGTTAGAAAAGAACTAAAAATGGCTTAAAACGGGTTGAGAGCGAGAAAACATCGTGTAGAAAGAGGCAAAAATGGCTTAAAAGGGTTAGAGATGTGCAAAAATGGGTTAGAAATGGCAAAAAAATGGCTTAAAAGGGCTTATAGATGTGCCAAAAATGGTTGGAAATGGCCAAAAATGCTTTAAAGCAGGTTAGAGATGTGTAAAAGTGGGTTAGAAATGGCCAAAAATGGATTAAAGCGGGTAATAATTGGGAGAAACTGTGTTAGAAACAGAAAAAAAAAAAATCAGCTTAATAAGAGTTGAAGGAGGGCAAAAATGGTTAAGGTATAGCCAAAAAAGGCTTAAAAAGGGTTAGAGATATGCAAAAACTGGATAGAAATGGCCAAAAAGGCTTTAAAGCAGGTTAGAGATGTGCAAAAACTGGTCAGAAATGGCCAAAAATGGATTAAAGCGGGAGAGAAATGGAAAAACTGCATTAGAAACAGAAAAAAAGCATAAAAAGTTTGAATGAGGGAAAAAATGGTGAAGATATAGCCCAAAAAGCTTAAATAGGATTAGATATGTGCAAAAATGGGATAGAAATGGCCAAAAACTCTTTAAAATGTGTTAGAAATGGAGAAAAATGGTTAGAAATGGATAAAAAATGGATAAGAAATGGCCAAAAGTAGCTTAAAGGGGTTAGAGATGTGCAAAAATGAGTTAGAAATGGCCAAGAATGGCATAAAACAGGTTAAGAATGGCCAAAAATGGGTTAGAAATGGCCAAAAAGGCTTTAAAGCAGGTAAGAGATGTGTAAAAAAAAAAAAAAAATAAAATGGTTAGAAGTGGCAAAAAATGGATTAAAGATGGTGAGAAATGCAGAAAACTGGGTTAGAAACAGAAAAAAAATAGCATAAACCGTGTTGAAAGTGGGGAGAAATGGTTTAGAAAGAACCAAAAATGGCTTTAAAAGGGTTAGAGATTTGCAAAAATGGAATAGAAATGGCCAAAATTTATTTAAAAAGCCTCAAAAATGGACAAAAATGCATTAGAAATGGCCAAAACCGGCTTAAAGGGTTAGAGGTACGCGAGAACGGTTAGAAAAAGCCAAAATTGGCTTAAAAGGGGCTAGAGATGAGCAAAAAAGGGTTAGAAATGGCCAAAAATAGCTTAAAATGGGTTAGATATAGCCAAAAAAGGGTTAAAATGGGTTAGTAGTGGGTAAAAAAGGGTTAGATGTAGCCGAAAATGGCATAAAACGTGTGAGAACTGGGCCAAAAATGGGTCAGAAAAGAAAAAAAAATGCTTATAATTACTTGAATGCAGAAGAGAGTGTTTTAGAAAGAGCCAAAAACGGCTTTAAAAGGGTTAGATGTATGCAAAAATGGGTTAGAAATGGCCAAAAACGCCTTAAAATGGGATAGAAATAGTGAAAAATGGCTTAAAATGTGTTAGAAGTGTGTAAAAATGGTTTAGATAAACCCAAAAATCGTGTGAGCAATGGGCAAAAAATGAGTTAGAAAAGGAAAGAAAAACGGCTTAAACCAGGTTGAAAGTCAGAAAAAATGGTGTAGAAAGACCCAAACGTGTCTTTAAAAGGGCTAGAGATGAGCAGAAATGGGTTAGAAATGGCAAAGAATGGCTTAAAAGAGGTTAGAGATGTGCCAGAAATGGTTAGAAATGGCCAAAACTGCTTTAAAGCAGGTTAGAGATGTGCAAAAATGGGCTAGAAATGGCCAAAAATGGATTCAAGTGGGTAAAGAAATGGGGAAAACTGGGTTAGAAACAGAAAAAAAACTAGCTTAAAACGGTGGAAAGTGGGCAAAAATGGTTTAGAAAGAGTCAAAAATGCATTAAAAGGGTTCTAGACATGCAAAAATGGATAGAAATGGCCAAAAATGATTTAAAACAGGTTAGAAATGGACAAAAATTGGATTAGAAATGGCCAAAACCGGTTTAAAAAGGGTTAGAGGTAAGCAGAGATGAGTGAGAAATAGCCAAAACCGGCTTAAAAAGGTTAGAGATGTGCAAAAATGGGTCAGAAATGACCAAAGCTGGCTTAAAATGGGTTAGAAACGGCCAAAAAAGCTTTAAAGCGGGTTAGAGATGTGCGAAAACGGGTTAGAAATGGCCTAAGTTGGCCAAAAGCGGGTTAGAAATGGCCAAAAAGGCTTTAAAGCAGGTTAGAGATGTGTGTGCAATGGTTAGAAATGGCAAAAATGGGTTAAAGCAGGTAAGAAATGGGGAAAAGTTGGTTAGAAAGGGAAGAGAAAAAACCTTCAAACGAGTGGAAAGTTGGCAAAAATCGTTCAGGTAGAGCAAAAAAAGGCTTAAAAAGGGTTAGAGCTGAGGAAAAATGGGTTATAAATGGCCAAAAGCGGCTTAAAGGTGGTTAGATAGGGGTAAAACTGGGGTAGGAATGGCCAAAAATTGCTTAAAATGGGTTAGAAGTTTGCAAAACTGTGCTAGAAATGGCCCAAAAGGTTTAAATTGGGACAGAAATGGTGAAAAATGGCTTAAAATGAGTTAGGAGTGAGCAAAAATGGGTTAGATATAGCCGAAAACGGTTTAAATCGTGTGAGAAACAGGCAAAAAATGAGTTAGAAAAGAACTAAAAATGGCTTAAAACGGGTTGAGAGCGAGAAAACATCGTGTAGAAAGAGGCAAAAAATGGCTTTAAAAGGGTTAAAGATGTGCAAAAATGGGTTAGAAATGGCAAAAAAATGGCTTAAAAGGGCTTATAGATGTGCCAAAAATGGTTGGAAATGGCCAAAAATGCTTTAAAGCAGGTTAGAGATGTGTAAAAGTGGGTTAGAAATGGCCAAAAATGGATTAAAGCGGGTAATAATTGGGAGAAACTGTGTTAGAAACAGAAAAAAAAAAAAATCAGCTTAATAAGAGTTGAAGGAGGGCAAAAATGGTTAAGGTATAGCCAAAAAGGCTTAAAAAGGGTTAGAGATATGCAAAAACTGGGATAGAAATGGCCAAAAAGGCTTTAAAGCAGGTTAGAGATGTGCAAAAACTGGTCAGAAATGGCCAAAAATGATTAAAGCGGGAGAGAAATGGGAAAAACTGCATTAGAAACAGAAAAAAGCATAAAAAGTTTTGAATGAGGGAAAAAATGGTGAAGATATAGCCCAAAAAGGCTTAAATAGGATTAGATATGTGCAAAAATGGGATAGAAATGGCCAAAAACTCTTTAAAATGTGTTAGAAATGGAGAAAAATGGGTTAGAAATGGATAAAAAAATGGATAAGAAATGGCCAAAAGTAGCTTAAAAGGGGTTAGAGATGTGCAAAAATGAGTTAGAAATGGCCAAGAATGGCATAAAACAGGTTAAGAATGGCCAAAATTGGGTTAGAAATGGCCAAAAAGGCTTTAAAGCAGGTAAGAGATGTGTAAAAAAAAAAAAAAAATAAAATGGTTAGAAGTGGCAAAAAATGGATTAAAGATGGTGAGAAATGCAGAAAACTGGGTTAGAAACAGAAAAAAAATAGCATAAACCGTGTTGAAAGTGGGGAGAAATGGTTTAGAAAGAACCAAAAATGGCTTTAAAGGGTTAGAGATTTGCAAAAATGGAATAGAAATGGCCAAAATTTATTTAAAAAGCCTCAAAAATGGACAAAAAATGCATTAGAAATGGCCAAAACCGGCTTAAAAGGGTTAGAGGTACGCGAGAACGGTTTAGAAAAAGCCAAATTGGCTTAAAAGGGGCTAGAGATGAGCAAAAAAGGTTAGAAATGGCCAAAAATAGCTTAAAATGGGTTAGATATAGCCAAAAAAGGGTTAAAATGGGTTAGTAGTGGGTAAAAAAGGGTTAGATGTAGCCGAAAATGGCATAAAACGTGTGAGAACTGGGCCAAAAATGGGTCAGAAAAGAAAAAAAAATGCTTATAATTACTTGAATGCAGAAGAGAGTGTTTTAGAAAGAGCCAAAAACGGCTTTAAAAGGGTTAGATGTATGCAAAAATGGGTTAGAAATGGCCAAAAACGCCTTAAAATGGGATAGAAATAGTGAAAAATGGCTTAAAATGTGTTAGAAGTGTGTAAAAATGGTTTAGATAAACCCAAAAATCGTGTGAGCAATGGGCAAAAAATGAGTTAGAAAAGGAAAGAAAAAACGGCTTAAACCAGGTTGAAAGTCAGAAAAAATGGTGTAGAAAGACCCAAACGTGTCTTTAAAAGGGCTAGAGATGAGCAGAAATGGGTTAGAAATGGCAAAGAATGGCTTAAAAGAGGTTAGAGATGTGCCAGAAATGGTTAGAAATGGCCAAAACTGCTTTAAAGCAGGTTAGAGATGTGCAAAAATGGCTAGAAATGGCCAAAAATGGATTCAAGTGGGTAAAGAAATGGGGAAAACTGGGTTAGAAACAGAAAAAAAACTAGCTTAAAAACGGGTGGAAAGTGGGCAAAAATGGTTTAGAAAGAGTCAAAAATGCATTAAAAGGGTTCTAGACATGCAAAAATGGATAGAAATGGCCAAAAATGATTTAAAACAGGTTAGAAATGGACAAAAATTGGATTAGAAATGGCCAAAACCGGTTTAAAAAAGGTTAGAGATGTGCAAAAATGGGTCAGAAATGACCAAAGCTGGCTTAAAATGGTTAGAAACGGCCAAAAAAGCTTTAAAGCGGGTTAGAGATGTGCGAAAACGGGTTAGAAATGGCCTAAGTTGGCCAAAAGCGGGTAGAAATGGCCAAAAAGGCTTTAAAGCAGGTTAGAGATGTGTGTGCAATGGTTAGAAATGGCAAAAATGGGTTAAAGCAGGTAAGAAATGGGGAAAAGTTGGTTAGAAAGGGAAGAGAAAAAACCTTCAAACGAGTGGAAAGTTGGCAAAAATCGTTCAGGTAGAGCAAAAAAAGGCTTAAAAAGGGTTAGAGCTGAGGAAAAATGGGTTATAAATGGCCAAAAGCGGCTTAAAGGTGGTTAGATAGGGGTAAAACTGGGGTAGAATGGCCAAAAATTGCTTAAAATGGGTTAGAAGTTTGCAAAACTGTGCTAGAAATGGCCCAAAAGGTTTAAATTGGGACAGAAATGGTGAAAAATGGCTTAAAATGAGTTAGGAGTGAGCAAAAATGGGTTAGATATAGCCGAAAACGGTTTAAATCGTGTGAGAAACAGGCAAAAAATGAGTTAGAAAAGAACTAAAAATGGCTTAAAACGGGTTGAGAGCGAGAAAACATCGTGTAGAAAGAGGCAAAAATGGCTTTAAAAGGGTTAGAGATGTGCAAAAATGGGTTAGAAATGGCAAAAAAATGGCTTAAAAGGGCTTATAGATGTGCCAAAAATGGTTGGAAATGGCCAAAAATGCTTTAAAGCAGGTTAGAGATGTGTTAAAAGTGGGTTAGAAATGGCCAAAAATGGATTAAAGCGGGTAATAATTGGGAGAAACTGTGTTAGAAACAGAAAAAAAAAAATCAGCTTAATAAGAGTTGAAGGAGGGCAAAAATGGTTAAGGTATAGCCAAAAAAGGCTTAAAAAGGGTTAGAGATATGCAAAAACTGGGATAGAAATGGCCAAAAAGGCTTTAAAGCAGGTTAGAGATGTGCAAAAACTGGTCAGAAATGGCCAAAAATGGATTAAAGCGGGAGAGAAATGGAAAAACTGCATTAGAAACAGAAAAAAAGCATAAAAAGTTTTGAATGAGGGAAAAAATGGTGAAGATATAGCCCAAAAAGGCTTAAATAGGATTAGATATGTGCAAAAATGGGATAGAAATGGCCAAAAACTCTTTAAAATGTGTTAGAAATGGAGAAAAATGGGTTAGAAATGGATAAAAAATGGATAAGAAATGGCCAAAAGTAGCTTAAAAGGGGTTAGAGATGTGCAAAAATGAGTTAGAAATGGCCAAGAATGGCATAAAACAGGTTAAGAATGGCCAAAATTGGGTTAGAAATGGCCAAAAAAGGCTTTAAAGCAGGTAAGAGATGTGTAAAAAAAAAAAAAATAAAATGGTTAGAAGTGGCAAAAAATGGATTAAAGATGGTGAGAAATGCAGAAAACTGGGTTAGAAACAGAAAAAAAATAGCATAAACCGTGTTGAAAGTGGGGAGAAATGGTTTAGAAAGAACCAAAAATGGCTTTAAAAGGGTTAGAGATTTGCAAAAATGGAATAGAAATGGCCAAAATTTATTTAAAAAGCCTCAAAAATGGACAAAAAATGCATTAGAAATGGCCAAAACCGGCTTAAAAGGGTTAGAGGTACGCGAGAACGGTTTAGAAAAAGCCAAAATTGGCTTAAAAGGGGCTAGAGATGAGCAAAAAAGGGTTAGAAATGGCCAAAAATAGCTTAAAATGGGTTAGATATAGCCAAAAAGGGTTAAAATGGGTTAGTAGTGGGTAAAAAAGGGTTAGATGTAGCCGAAAATGGCATAAAACGTGTGAGAACTGGGCCAAAAATGGGTCAGAAAAGAAAAAAAAATGCTTATAATTACTTGAATGCAGAAGAGAGTGTTTTAGAAAGAGCCAAAAACGGCTTTAAAAGGGTTAGATGTATGCAAAAATGGGTTAGAAATGGCCAAAAACGCCTTAAAATGGGATAGAAATAGTGAAAAATGGCTTAAAATGTGTTAGAAGTGTGTAAAAATGGTTTAGATAAACCCAAAAATCGTGTGAGCAATGGGCAAAAAATGAGTTAGAAAAGGAAAGAAAAACGGCTTAAACCAGGTTGAAAGTCAGAAAAAATGGTGTAGAAAGACCCAAACGTGTCTTTAAAAGGGCTAGAGATGAGCAGAAATGGGTTAGAAATGGCAAAGAATGGCTTAAAAGAGGTTAGAGATGTGCCAGAAATGGTTAGAAATGGCCAAAACTGCTTTAAAGCAGGTTAGAGATGTGCAAAAATGGGCTAGAAATGGCCAAAAATGGATTCAAGTGGGTAAAGAAATGGGGAAAACTGGGTTAGAAACAGAAAAAAACTAGCTTAAAACGGGTGGAAAGTGGGCAAAAATGGTTTAGAAAGAGTCAAAAATGCATTAAAAGGGTTCTAGACATGCAAAAATGGGATAGAATGGCCAAAAATGATTTAAAACAGGTTAGAAATGGACAAAAATTGGATTAGAAATGGCCAAAACCGGTTTAAAAAGGGTTAGAGGTAAGCAGAGATGAGTGAGAAATAGCCAAAACCGGCTTAAAAAAGGTTAGAGATGTGCAAAAATGGGTCAGAAATGACCAAAGCTGGCTTAAAATGGGTTAGAAACGGCCAAAAAAGCTTTAAAGCGGGTTAGAGATGTGCGAAAACGGGTTAGAAATGGCCTAAGTTGGCCAAAAGCGGGTTAGAAATGGCCAAAAAGGCTTTAAAGCAGGTTAGAGATGTGTGTGCAATGGTTAGAAATGGCAAAAATGGGTTAAAGCAGGTAAGAAATGGGGAAAAGTTGGTTAGAAAGGGAAGAGAAAAAACCTTCAAACGAGTGGAAAGTTGGCAAAAATCGTTCAGGTAGAGCAAAAAAAGGCTTAAAAAGGGTTAGAGCTGAGGAAAAATGGGTTATAAATGGCCAAAAGCGGCTTAAAGGTGGTTAGATAGGGGTAAAACTGGGTAGGAATGGCCAAAAATTGCTTAAAATGGGTTAGAAGTTTGCAAAACTGTGCTAGAAATGGCCCAAAAGGTTTAAATTGGGACAGAAATGGTGAAAAATGGCTTAAAATGAGTTAGGAGTGAGCAAAAATGGGTTAGATATAGCCGAAAACGGTTTAAATCGTGTGAGAAACAGGCAAAAAATGAGTTAGAAAAGAACTAAAAATGGCTTAAAACGGGTTGAGAGCGAGAAAACATCGTGTAGAAAGAGGCAAAAATGGCTTTAAAAGGGTTAGAGATGTGCAAAAATGGGTTAGAAATGGCAAAAAAATGGCTTAAAAGGGCTTATAGATGTGCCAAAAATGGTTGGAAATGGCCAAAAATGCTTTAAAGCAGGTTAGAGATGTGTAAAAGTGGGTTAGAAATGGCCAAAAATGGATTAAAGCGGGTAATAATTGGGAGAAACTGTGTTAGAAACAGAAAAAAAAAAATCAGCTTAATAAGAGTTGAAGGAGGGCAAAAAT
Organism: Lathamus discolor; assembly: GCF_037157495.1. NCBI lineage: Eukaryota > Metazoa > Chordata > Aves > Psittaciformes > Psittacidae > Lathamus > Lathamus discolor. The sequence continues at coordinate 2,142 of NW_027069207.1, read as the reverse complement.
GGTTAAGGTATAGCCAAAAAAGGCTTAAAAAGGGTTAGAGATATGCAAAAACTGGGATAGAAATGGCCAAAAAGGCTTTAAAGCAGGTTAGAGATGTGCAAAAACTGGTCAGAAATGGCCAAAAATGGATTAAAGCGGGAGAGAAATGGGAAAAACTGCATTAGAAACAGAAAAAAAGCATAAAAAGTTTTGAATGAGGGAAAAAATGGTGAAGATATAGCCCAAAAAGGCTTAAATAGGATTAGATATGTGCAAAAATGGGATAGAAATGGCCAAAAACTCTTTAAAATGTGTTAGAAATGGAGAAAAATGGGTTAGAAATGGATAAAAAATGGATAAGAAATGGCCAAAAGTAGCTTAAAAGGGGTTAGAGATGTGCAAAAATGAGTTAGAAATGGCCAAGAATGGCATAAAACAGGTTAAGAATGGCCAAAATTGGGTTAGAAATGGCCAAAAAGGCTTTAAAGCAGGTAAGAGATGTGTAAAAAAAAAAAAAAATAAAATGGTTAGAAGTGGCAAAAATGGATTAAAGATGGTGAGAAATGCAGAAAACTGGGTTAGAAACAGAAAAAAAAATAGCATAAACCGTGTTGAAAGTGGGGAGAAATGGTTTAGAAAGAACCAAAAATGGCTTTAAAAGGGTTAGAGATTTGCAAAAATGGAATAGAAATGGCCAAAATTTATTTAAAAAGCCTCAAAAATGGACAAAAAATGCATTAGAAATGGCCAAAACCGGCTTAAAAGGGTTAGAGGTACGCGAGAACGGTTTAGAAAAAGCCAAAATTGGCTTAAAAGGGGCTAGAGATGAGCAAAAAAGGGTTAGAAATGGCCAAAAATAGCTTAAAATGGGTTAGATATAGCCAAAAAAGGGTTAAAATGGGTTAGTAGTGGGTAAAAAAGGGTTAGATGTAGCCGAAAATGGCATAAAACGTGTGAGAACTGGGCCAAAAATGGGTCAGAAAAGAAAAAAAAATGCTTATAATTACTTGAATGCGGAAGAGAGTGTTTTAGAAAGAGCCCAAAACGGCTTTAAAAAGGGTTAGATGTATGCAAAAATGGGTTACAAATGGCCAAAAACGCCTTAAAATGGGATAGAAATAGTGAAAAATGGCTTAAAATGTGTTAGAAGTGTGTAAAAATGGTTTAGATAAACCCAAAAATCGTGTGAGCAATGGGCAAAAAATGAGTTAGAAAAGGAAAGAAAAACGGCTTAAACCAGGTTGAAAGTCAGAAAAAATGGTGTAGAAAGACCCAAACGTGTCTTTAAAAGGCTAGAGATGAGCAGAAATGGGTTAGAAATGGCAAAGAATGGCTTAAAAGAGGTTAGAGATGTGCCAGAAATGGTTAGAAATGGCCAAAACTGCTTTAAAGCAGGTTAGAGATGTGCAAAAATGGGCTAGAAATGGCCAAAAATGGATTCAAGTGGGTAAAGAAATGGGGAAAACTGGGTTAGAAACAGAAAAAAAACTAGCTTAAAACGGGTGGAAAGTGGGCAAAAATGGTTTAGAAAGAGTCAAAAATGCATTAAAAGGGTTCTAGACATGCAAAAATGGATAGAAATGGCCAAAATGATTTAAAACAGGTTAGAAATGGACAAAAATTGGATTAGAAATGGCCAAAACCGGCTTAAAAAAGGTTAGAGATGTGCAAAAATGGGTCAGAAATGACCAAAGCTGGCTTAAAATGGGTTAGAAACGGCCAAAAAAGCTTTAAAGCGGGTTAGAGATGTGCGAAAACGGTTAGAAATGGCCTAAGTTGGCCAAAAGCGGGTTAGAAATGGCCAAAAAGGCTTTAAAGCAGGTTAGAGATGTGTGTGCAATGGTTAGAAATGGCAAAAATGGGTTAAAGCAGGTAAGAAATGGGGAAAAGTTGGTTAGAAAGGAAATAGAAAAAACCTTCAAACGAGTGGAAAGTTGGCAAAAATCGTTCAGGTAGAGCAAAAAAAGGCTTAAAAAGGGTTAGAGCTGAGGAAAAAATGGGTTATAAATGGCCAAAAGCGGCTTAAAGGTGGTTAGATAGGGGTAAAACTGGGGTAGGAATGGCCAAAAATTGCTTAAAATGGGTTAGAAGTTTGCAAAACTGTGCTAGAAATGGCCCAAAAGGTTTAAATTGGGACAGAAATGGTGAAAAATGGCTTAAAAA
>NW_027069206.1:0-96223 GCF_037157495.1 Lathamus discolor | reverse complement strand
TATTTCTAACTTGGTTTTTTCAACTTCTAACCCATTTTAAGCCCTCTTTTTACTACGCTCACGCATTTTTGGCCATTTCCTGCCTGGTTTCGGTCATTTTTGCCCCTATCTAGCAAGTTTTAAGCCATTTTCCGGCCATTTCTAACCGGGTTTTCCCCATTTCTAAGTCTGCTTAAAGCGATTTTCGCATTCTTCGAACCCATTTTGGGCAATTTCTGCCAGTTTTGTGACATTTCTGCAATTTCTACCTCGTTTTAAATCATGTTTGGGTACTTCAAACCCTTTTTGGTCACTTCTATCATTTTTTTTTCCCATTTCTAACCCGTTTTAAGCCACTTTTGACCATTTCCAAGCCATTTTTGCCCACTTCTAACCCATTTTTGCACATTTCTAACCCGCTTTCAGCCATTTTGGGCCATTTCTAATCCATTTTTGCCCACTTCTATCCCGTTTTAGGAAGCTGTTTGCCATTTCTAAGAGAATTTTGCCCCTATCTAAACCTTTCTTCCTCACTTCTAGCCCGTTGTAAGCCATTGTTTTCCTTTTCTGACTTATTTTTGCCCATTTCTTCTGTGGTTTAAGACTGTTTTTCCCGTTTTGGAACCTGGTTTTGTCAACTTCTAACCCATTTTAAGCCGTCTTTTTCCATTGCTTACTTCTTTTTGGCCATTTCCTGCCTGTTTTCTGTCATTTTTGCCCACTTCTAGCGCATTTTAAGCCATTTTCGGCCATTTCTAACCGGGTTTTCCCCATTTCTAAGTCTGCTTAAGCGATTTTCGCATTCTTCGAACCCATTTTGGGCAATTTCTGCCCAGTTTTGTGACATTTCTGCAATTTCTACCTAGTTTTAAACCATGTTTGTGTATTTCAAACCCTTTTTTGGTCACTTCTATCATTTTTTCCCATTTCTAACCCGTTTTAAGCCACTTTTGACCATTTCCAAGCCATTTTTGCCCACTTCTAACCCATTTTTGCACATTTCTAACCCGCTTTCAGCCATTTTGGGCCATTTCTAATCCATTTTTTGCCCACTTCTATCCCGTTTTAGGAAGCTGTTTGCCATTTCTAAGAGAATTTTGCCCCTATCTAAACCTTTCTTCCTCACTTCTAGCCCGTTGTAAGCCATTGTTTTCCCTTTTCTGACTTATTTTTGCCCATTTCTTCTGTGGTTTAAGACTGTTTTTCCCGTTTTGGAACCTAGTTTTGTCAACTTCTAACCCATTTTAAGCCGTCTTTTTCATTGCTTACTTCTTTTTGGCCATTTCCTGCCTGTTTTCTGTCATTTTTGCCCACTTCTAGCGCATTTTAAGCCATTTCGGCCATTTCTCACCTGGTTTTGCCCATTTCTAACTCTGATTAACTGATTTTTGCATTCTTCAACTCATTTTTGGCAATTTCTGACCCCTTTGGTGCTTTGTTTTCAATTTCTACCTGGTTTTAAACCTTGTTTCTCTGTTTCAAACTCATTTTTGGTCACTTCCACAAGCCACTTTTGGCCATTTCTAGCCCATTTACACACAGCTCTAGCCCGTTTTAAGAAGTTGTTTGACATTTCCAAGCCATTTTGCCCGTTTCTAAACCCGGTTTTGCTCACTTCTAACGCGTTTTAAGCCACTGCTGTCCTTTTCGGACTTATTTTGCCCATTTCTACCGTGATTTAAGACTTTTTTTCCATTTCTAACTTGGTTTTTTCAACTTCTAACCCATTTTAAGCCCTCTTTTTACTACGCTCACGCATTTTTGGCCATTTCCTGCCTGGTTTCGGTCATTTTTGCCCCTATCTAGCAAGTTTTAAGCCATTTTCGGCCATTTCTAACCGGGTTTTCCCCATTTCTAAGTCTGCTTAAGCGATTTTCGCATTCTTCGAACCATTTTGGGCAATTTCTGCCCAGTTTTGTGACATTTCTGCAATTTCTACCTCGTTTTAAATCATGTTTGGGTACTTCAAACCCTTTTTTGGTCACTTCTATCATTTTTTTTTCCCATTTCTAACCCGTTTTAAGCCACTTTTGACCATTTCCAAGCCATTTTTGCCCACTTCTAACCCATTTTTGCACATTTCTAACCCGCTTTCAGCCATTTTGGGCCATTTCTAATCCATTTTTGCCCACTTCTATCCCGTTTTAGGAAGCTGTTTGCCATTTCTAAGAGAATTTTGCCCCTATCTAAACCTTTCTTCCTCACTTCTAGCCCGTTGTAAGCCATTGTTTTCCTTTTCTGACTTATTTTTGCCCATTTCTTCTGTGGTTTAAGACTGTTTTTCCCGTTTTGGAACCTGGTTTTGTCAACTTCTAACCCATTTTAAGCCGTCTTTTTCCATTGCTTACTTCTTTTTGGCCATTTCCTGCCTGTTTTCTGTCATTTTTGCCCACTTCTAGCGCATTTTAAGCCATTTTCGGCCATTTCTAACCGGGTTTTCCCCATTTCTAAGTCTGCTTAAGCGATTTCTTCGAACCCATTTTGGGCAATTTCTGCCAGTTTTGTGACATTTCTGCAATTTCTACCTAGTTTTAACCATGTTTGTGCATTTCAAACCCTTTCTTGCTCACTTCTATCATTTTTTCCCATTTCTAACCCGTTTTAAGCCACTTTTGACCATTTCCAAGCCATTTTTGCCCACTTCTAACCATTTTTGCACATTTCTAACCCGCTTTCAGCCATTTTGGGCCATTTCTAATCCATTTTTGCCCACTTCTATCCCGTTTTAGGAAGCTGTTTGCCATTTCTAAGAGAATTTTGCCCCTATCTAAACCTTTCTTCCTCACTTCTAGCCCGTTGTAAGCCATTGTTTTCCTTTTCTGACTTATTTTTGCCCATTTCTTCTGTGGTTTAAGACTGTTTTTCCCGTTTTGGAACCTGGTTTTGTCAACTTCTAACCCATTTTAAGCCGTCTTTTTCCATTGCTTACTTCTTTTTGGCCATTTCCTGCCCTGTTTTCTGTCATTTTTGCCCACTTCTAGAGCATTTTAAGCCATTTTCGGCCATTTCTCACCTGGTTTTGCCCATTTCTAACTCTGATTAAGTGATTTTTGCATTCTTCAAACTCATTTTAGCAATTTCTGACCCCTTTGGTGCTTTGTTTTCAATTTCTACCTGGTTTTAAACCTTGTTTCTCTGTTTCAAACTCATTTTTGGTCACTTCCACAAGCCACTTTTGGCCATTTCTAGCCCATTTACACACAGCTCTAGCCCGTTTTAAGAAGTTGTTTGACATTTCCAAGCCAGTTTTGCCCGTTTCTAAACGGTTTTGCTCACTTCTAACCCGTTTTAAGCCACTGCTGTCCTTTTCGGACTTATTTTTGCCCATTTCTACCGTGATTTAAGACTTTTTTTCCATTTCTAACTTGGTTTTTTCAACTTCTAACCCATTTTAAGCCTTCTTTTTACTACGCTCACGCATTTTTGGCCATTTCCTGCCTGGTTTCGGTCATTTTTGCCCCTATCTAGCAAGTTTTAAGCCATTTTCGGCCATTTCTAACCGGGTTTTCCCCATTTCTAAGTCTGCTTAAGTGATTTTCGCATTCTTCGAACCCATTTTGGGCAATTTCTGCCCAGTTTTGTGACATTTCTGCAATTTCTACCTCGTTTTAAACCATGTTTGGGTACTTCAAACCCTTTTTTGGTCACTTCTATCATTTTTTTCCCATTTTCTAACCCGTTTTAAGCCACTTTTGACCATTTCCAAGCCATTTTTGCCCACTTCTAACCCCATTTTTGCACATTTCTAACCCGCTTTCAGCCAGTTTGGGCCATTTCTAATCCATTTTTGCCCACTTCTATCCCGTTTTAGGAAGCTGTTGCCATTTCTAAGAGAATTTTGCCTCTATCTAAACCTTTCTTCCTCACTTCTAGCCCGTTGTAAGCCATTGTTTTCCTTTTCTGACTTATTTTTGCCCATTTCTTCTGTGGTTTAAGACTGTTTTTCCCGTTTTGGAACCTGGTTTTGTCAACTTCTACCCATTTTAAGCCGTCTTTTTCATTGCTTACTTCTTTTTGGCCATTCCCTGCCTGTTTTCTGTCATTTTTGCCCACTTCTAGCGCATTTTAAGCCATTTCTCGGCCATTTCTCACCTGGTTTTGCCCATTTCTAACTCTGATTAAGTGATTTTTGCATTCTTCCAACTCATTTTTTGGCAATTTCTGACCCCTTTGGTGCTTTGTTTTCAATTTCTACCTGGTTTTAAACCTTGTTTCTCTGTTTCAAACTCATTTTTGGTCACTTCCACAAGCCACTTTTGGCCATTTCTAGCCCATTTACACACAGCTCTAGCCCGTTTTAAGAAGTTGTTTGACATTTCCAAGCCAGTTTTTGCCCGTTCTAAACCGGTTTTGCTCACTTCTAACCCGTTTTAAGCCACTGCTGTCCTTTTCGGACTTATTTTTGCCCATTTCTACCGTGATTTAAGACTTTTTTTCCATTTCTAACTTGGTTTTTTCAACTTCTAACCCATTTTAAGCCCTCTTTTTACTACGCTCACGCATTTTTGGCCATTTCCTGCCTGGTTTCGGTCATTTTTGCCCCTATCTAGCAAGTTTTAAGCCATTTTCGGCCATTTCTAACCGGGTTTCCCCATTTCTAAGTCTGCTTAAGCGATTTTCGCATTCTTCGAACCCATTTGGGGCAATTTCTGCCCAGTTTTGTGACATTTTCTGCAATTTCTACCTAGTTTTAAACCATGTTTGGGTACTTCAAACCCTTTTTTGGTCACTTCTATCATTTTTTCCCATTTCTAACCCGTTTTAAGGCCACTTTTGACCATTTCCAAGCCATTTTTGCCCACTTCTAACCCATTTTTGCACATTTCCTAACCCGCTTTCAGCCATTTTGGGCCATTTCTAATCCATTTTTGCCCACTTCTATCCCGTTTTAGGAAGCTGTTTGCCATTTCTAAGAGAATTTTGCCTCTATCTAACCTTTCTTCCTCACTTCTAGCCCGTTGTAAGCCATTGTTTTCCTTTTCTGACTTATTTTTGCCCATTTCTTCTGTGGTTTAAGACTGTTTTTCCCGTTTTGGAACCTGGTTTTGTCAACTTCTAACCCATTTTAAGCCGTCTTTTTCCATTGCTTACTTCTTTTTGGCCATTTCCTGCCTGTTTTCTGTCATTTTTGCCCACTTCTAGCGCATTTTAAGCCATTTTCGGCCATTTTCTCACCTGGTTTTGCCCATTTCTAACTCTGATTAAGTGTTTTTTGCATTCTTCCAACTCATTTTTGGCAATTTCTGACCCCTTTGGTGCTTTGTTTTCAATTTCTACCTGGTTTTAAACCTTGTTTCTCTGTTTCAAACTCATTTTTTGGTCACTTCCACAAGCCACTTTTGGCCATTTCTAGCCCATTTACACACAGCTCTAGCCCGTTTTAAGAAGTTGTTTGACATTTCCAAGCCAGTTTTGCCCGTTTCTAAACCGGTTTTGCTCACTTCTAACCCGTTTTAAGCCACTGCTGTCCTTTTCGGACTTATTTTTGCCCATTTCTACCGTGATTTAAGACTTTTTTTCCATTTCTAACTTGGTTTTTTCAACTTCTAACCCATTTTAAGCCCTCTTTTTACTACGCTCACGCATTTTTGGCCCATTTCCTGCCTGGTTTCGGTCATTTTTTGCCCCTAATCTAGCACGTTTTAAGCCATTTTCGGCCATTTCTAACCGGGTTTTCCCCATTTCTAAGTCTGCTTAAGCGATTTTCGCATTCTTCGAACCCATTTGGGGCAATTTCTGCCCAGTTTTGTGACATTTCTGCAATTTCTACCTAGTTTTTAAACCATGTTTGGGTACTTCAAACCCTTTTTTGGTCACTTCTATCATTTTTTCCCATTTCTAACCCGTTTTAAGCCACTTTTGACCATTTCCAAGCCATTTTTGCCCACTTCTAACCCATTTTTGCACATTTCTAACCCGCTTTCAGCCAGTTTGGGCCATTTCTAATCCATTTTTGCCCACTTCTATCCCGTTTTAGGAAGCTGTTTGCCATTTCTAAGAGAATTTTGCCCCTATCTAAACCTTTCTTCCTCACTTCTAGCCCGTTGTAAGCCATTGTTTTCCTTTTCTGACTTATTTTTGCCCATTTCTTCTGTGGTTTAAGACTGTTTTTCCCGTTTTGGAACCTGGTTTTGTCAACTTCTAACCCATTTTAAGCCGTCTTTTTCCATTGCTTACTTCTTTTTGGCCATTTCCTGCCTGTTTTCTGTCATTTTTGCCCACTTCTAGCGCATTTTAAGCCATTTTCGGCCATTTCTCACCTGGTTTTGCCCATTTCTAACTCTGATTAAGTGATTTTTGCATTCTTCCAACTCATTTTTAGCAATTTCTGACCCATTTGATGCTTTGTTTTCAATTTTTACCTGGTTTTAAACCTTGTTTCTCTGTTTCAAACTCATTTTTGGTCACTTCCACAAGCCACTTTTGGCCATTTCTAGCCCATTTACACACAGCTCTAGCCCGTTTTAAGAAGTTGTTTGACATTTCCAAGCCATTTTTGCCCGTTTCTAAACCGGTTTTGCTCACTTCTAACGCGTTTTAAGCCACTGCTGTCCTTTTCTGACTTATTTTTGCCCATTTCTACCGTGATTTAAGACTTTTTTTCCATTTCTAACTTGGTTTTTTCAACTTCTAACCCATTTTAAGCCCTCTTTTTACTACGCTCACGCATTTTTGGCCATTTCCTGCCTGGTTTCGGTCATTTTTGCCCCTATCTAGCACGTTTTAAGCCATTTTCGGCCATTTCTAACCGGGTTTTCCCCATTTCTAAGTCTGCTTAAGCGATTTTCGCATTCTTCGAACCCATTTGGGGCAATTTCTGCCCAGTTTTGTGACATTTCTGCAATTTCTACCTAGTTTTAAACCATGTTTGGGTATTTCAAACCCTTTCTTGGTCACTTCTATCATTTTTTCCCATTTCTAACCCGTTTTAAGCCACTTTTGACCATTTCCAAGCCATTTTTGCCCACTTCTAACCCATTTTTGCACATTTCTAACCCGCTTTCAGCCATTTTGGGCCATTTCTAATCCATTTTTGCCCACTTCTATCCCGTTTTAGGAAGCTGTTTGCCATTTCTAAGAGAATTTTGCCCCTATCTAAACCTTTCTTCCTCACTTCTAGCCCGTTGTAAGCCATTGTTTCCTTTTCTGACTTATTTTTGCCCATTTCTTCTGTGGTTTAAGACTGTTTTTCCCGTTTTGGAACCTGGTTTTGTCAACTTCTAACCCATTTTAAGCCGTCTTTTTCCATTGCTTACTTCTTTTTGGCCATTTCCTGCCTGTTTTCTGTCATTTTTGCCCACTTCTAGCGCATTTTAAGCCATTTTCGGCCATTTCTCACCTGCTTTTGCCCATTTCTAACTCTGATTAAGTGATTTTTGCATTCTTCCAACTCATTTTTGGCAATTTCTGACCCCTTTGGTGCTTTGTTTTCAATTTCTACCTGGTTTTAAACCTTGTTTCTCTGTTTCAAACTCATTTTTGGTCACTTCCACAAGCCACTTTTGGCCATTTCTAGCCCATTTACACACAGCTCTAGCCCGTTTTAAGAAGTTGTTTGACATTTCCAAGCCAGTTTTGCCCGTTTCTAAACCGGTTTTGCTCACTTCTAACCCGTTTTAAGCCACTGCTGTCCTTTTCGGACTTATTTTTGCCCATTTCTACCGTGATTTAAGACTTTTTTTCCATTTCTAACTTGGTTTTTTCAACTTCTAACCCATTTTAAGCCCTCTTTTTACTACGCTCACGCATTTTTGGCCATTTCCTGCCTGGTTTCGGTCATTTTTGCCCCTATCTAGCAAGTTTTAAGCCATTTTCGGCCATTTCTAACCGGGTTTTCCCCATTTCTAAGTCTGCTTAAGCGATTTTCGCATTCTTCGAACCCATTTGGGGCAATTTCTGCCCAGTTTTGTGACATTTCTGCAATTTCTACCTAGTTTTAAACCATGTTTGGGTACTTCAAACCCTTTTTTGGTCATTTCTATCTTTTTTTCCCATTTCTAACCCGTTTTAAGCCACTTTTGACCATTTCCAAGCCATTTTTGCCCACTTCTAACCCATTTTTGCACATTTCTAACCCGCTTTCAGCCAGTTTGGGCCATTTCTAATCCATTTTTGCCCACTTCTATCCCGTTTTAGGAAGCTGTTTGCCATTTCTAAGAGAATTTTGCCCCTATCTAAACCTTTCTTCCTCACTTCTAGCCCGTTGTAAGCCATTGTTTTCCTTTTCTGACTTATTTTTGCCCATTTCTTCTGTGGTTTAAGACTGTTTTTCCCGTTTTGGAACCTGGTTTTGTCAACTTCTAACCCATTTTAAGCCGCCTTTTTCCATTGCTTACTTCTTTTTGGCCATTTCCTGCCTGTTTTCTGTCATTTTTGCCCACTTCTAGCGCATTTTAAGCCATTTTCGGCCATTTCTCACCTGGTTTTGCCCATTTCTAACTCTGATTAAGTGATTTTTGCATTCTTCCAACTCATTTTTAGCAATTTCTGACCCCTTTGGTGCTTTGTTTTCAATTTCTACCTGGTTTTAAACCTTGTTTCTCTGTTTCAAACTCATTTTTGGTCACTTCCACAAGCCGCTTTTGGCCATTTCTAGCCCATTTACACACAGCTCTAGCCCGTTTTAAGAAGTTGTTTGACATTTCCAAGCCAGTTTTGCCCGTTTCTAAACCGGTTTTGCTCACTTCTAACCCGTTTTAAGCCACTGCTGTCCTTTTCGGACTTATTTTTGCCCATTTCTACCGTGATTTAAGACTTTTTTTCCATTTCTAACTTGGTTTTTTCAACTTCTAACCCATTTTAAGCCCTCTTTTTACTACGCTCACGCATTTTTGGCCATTTCCTGCCTGGTTTCGGTCATTTTTGCCCCTATCTAGCAAGTTTTAAGCCATTTTCGGCCATTTCTAACCGGGTTTTCCCCATTTCTAAGTCTGCTTAAGCGATTTTCGCATTCTTCGAACCCATTTGGGGCAATTTCTGCCCAGTTTTGTGACATTTCTGCAATTTCTACCTAGTTTTAAACCATGTTTGGGTACTTCAAACCCTTTTTTGGTCACTTCTATCATTTTTTCCCATTTCTAACCCGTTTTAAGCCACTTTTGACCATTTCCAAGCCATTTTTGCCCACTTCTAACCCATTTTTGCACATTTCTAACCCGCTTTCAGCCAGTTTGGGCCATTTCTAATCCATTTTTGCCCACTTCTATCCCGTTTTAGGAAGCTGTTTGCCATTTCTAAGAGAATTTTGCCCCTATCTAAACCTTTCTTCCTCACTTCTAGCCCGTTGTAAGCCATTGTTTTCCTTTTCTGACTTATTTTTGCCCATTTCTTCTGTGGTTTAAGACTGTTTTTCCCGTTTTGGAACCTGGTTTTGTCAACTTCTAACCCATTTTAAGCCGTCTTTTTCCATTGCTTACTTCTTTTTGGCCATTTCCTGCCTGTTTTCTGTCATTTTTGCCCACTTCTAGCGCATTTTAAGCCATTTTCGGCCATTTCTCACCTGGTTTTGCCCATTTCTAACTCTGATTAAGTGATTTTTGCATTCTTCCAACTCATTTTTGGCAATTTCTGACCCCTTTGGTGCTTTGTTTTCAATTTCTACCTGGTTTTAAACCTTGTTTCTCTGTTTCAAACTCATTTTTGGTCACTTCCACAAGCCACTTTTGGCCATTTCTAGCCCATTTACACACAGCTCTAGCCCGTTTTAAGAAGTTGTTTGACATTTCCAAGCCAGTTTTGCCCGTTTCTAAACCGGTTTTGCTCACTTCTAACCCGTTTTAAGCCACTGCTGTCCTTTTCGGACTTATTTTTGCCCATTTCTACCGTGATTTAAGACTTTTTTTCCATTTCTAACTTGGTTTTTTCAACTTCTAACCCATTTTAAGCCCTCTTTTTACTACGCTCACGCATTTTTGGCCATTTCCTGCCTGGTTTCGGTCATTTTTGCCCCTATCTAGCAAGTTTTAAGCCATTTTCGGCCATTTCTAACCGGGTTTTCCCCATTTCTAAGTCTGCTTAAGCGATTTTCGCATTCTTCGAACCCATTTGGGGCAATTTCTGCCCAGTTTTGTGACATTTCTGCAATTTCTACCTAGTTTTAAACCATGTTTGGGTACTTCAAACCCTTTTTTGGTCATTTCTATCATTTTTTCCCATTTCTAACCCGTTTTAAGCCACTTTTGACCATTTCCAAGCCATTTTTGCCCACTTCTAACCCATTTTTGCACATTTCTAACCCGCTTTCAGCCAGTTTGGGCCATTTCTAATCCATTTTTGCCCACTTCTATCCCGTTTTAGGAAGCTGTTTGCCATTTCTAAGAGAATTTTGCCCCTATCTAAACCTTTCTTCCTCACTTCTAGCCCGTTGTAAGCCATTGTTTTCCTTTTCTGACTTATTTTTGCCCATTTCTTCTGTGGTTTAAGACTGTTTTTCCCGTTTTGGAACCTGGTTTTGTCAACTTCTAACCCATTTTAAGCCGCCTTTTTCCATTGCTTACTTCTTTTTGGCCATTTCCTGCCTGTTTTCTGTCATTTTTGCCCACTTCTAGCGCATTTTAAGCCATTTTCGGCCATTTCTCACCTGGTTTTGCCCATTTCTAACTCTGATTAAGTGATTTTTGCATTCTTCAAACTCATTTTTAGCAATTTCTGACCCCTTTGGTGCTTTGTTTTCAATTTCTACCTGGTTTTAAACCTTGTTTCTCTGTTTCAAACTCATTTTTGGTCACTTCCACAAGCCGCTTTTGGCCATTTCTAGCCCATTTACACACAGCTCTAGCCCGTTTTAAGAAGTTGTTTGACATTTCCAAGCCATTTTTGCCCGTTTCTAAACCGGTTTTGCTCACTTCTAACGCGTTTTAAGCCACTGCTGTCCTTTTCGGACTTATTTTTGCCCATTTCTACCGTGATTTAAGACTTTTTTTCCATTTCTAACTTGGTTTTTTCAACTTCTAACCCATTTTAAGCCCTCTTTTTACTACGCTCACGCATTTTTGGCCATTTCCTGCCTGGTTTCGGTCATTTTTGCCCCTATCTAGCAAGTTTTAAGCCATTTTCGGCCATTTCTAACCGGGTTTTCCCCATTTCTAAGTCTGCTTAAGTGATTTTCGCATTCTTCGAACCCATTTTGGGCAATTTCTGCCCAGTTTTGTGACATTTCTGCAATTTCTACCTAGTTTTAAACCATGTTTGGGTATTTCAAACCCTTTTTTGGTCACTTCTATCATTTTTTCCCATTTCTAACCCGTTTTAAGCCACTTTTGACCATTTCCAAGCCATTTTTGCCCACTTCTAACCCATTTTTGCACATTTCTAACCCGCTTTCAGCCAGTTTGGGCCATTTCTAATCCATTTTTGCCCACTTCTATCCCGTTTTAGGAAGCTGTTTGCCATTTCTAAGAGAATTTTGCCCCTATCTAAACCTTTCTTCCTCACTTCTAGCCCGTTGTAAGCCATTGTTTTCCTTTTCTGACTTATTTTTGCCCATTTCTTCTGTGGTTTAAGACTGTTTTTCCCGTTTTGGAACCTGGTTTTGTCAACTTCTAACCCATTTTAAGCCGTCTTTTTCCATTGCTTACTTCTTTTTGGCCATTTCCTGCCTGTTTTCTGTCATTTTTGCCCACTTCTAGCGCATTTTAAGCCATTTTCGGCCATTTCTCACCTGGTTTTGCCCATTTCTAACTCTGATTAAGTGATTTTTGCATTCTTCAAACTCATTTTTAGCAATTTCTGACCCCTTTGGTGCTTTGTTTTCAATTTCTACCTGGTTTTAAACCTTGTTTCTCTGTTTCAAACTCATTTTTGGTCACTTCCACAAGCCGCTTTTGGCCATTTCTAGCCCATTTACACACAGCTCTAGCCCGTTTTAAGAAGTTGTTTGACATTTCCAAGCCATTTTTGCCCGTTTCTAAACCGGTTTTGCTCACTTCTAACGCGTTTTAAGCCACTGCTGTCCTTTTCGGACTTATTTTTGCCCATTTCTACCGTGATTTAAGACTTTTTTTCCATTTCTAACTTGGTTTTTTCAACTTCTAACCCATTTTAAGCCCTCTTTTTACTACGCTCACGCATTTTTGGCCATTTCCTGCCTGGTTTCGGTCATTTTTGCCCCTATCTAGCAAGTTTTAAGCCATTTTCGGCCATTTCTAACCGGGTTTTCCCCATTTCTAAGTCTGCTTAAGTGATTTTCGCATTCTTCGAACCCATTTTGGGCAATTTCTGCCCAGTTTTGTGACATTTCTGCAATTTCTACCTAGTTTTAAACCATGTTTGGGTATTTCAAACCCTTTTTTGGTCACTTCTATCATTTTTTCCCATTTCTAACCCGTTTTAAGCCACTTTTGACCATTTCCAAGCCATTTTTGCCCACTTCTAACCCATTTTTGCACATTTCTAACCCGCTTTCAGCCAGTTTGGGCCATTTCTAATCCATTTTTGCCCACTTCTATCCCGTTTTAGGAAGCTGTTTGCCATTTCTAAGAGAATTTTGCCCCTATCTAAACCTTTCTTCCTCACTTCTAGCCCGTTGTAAGCCATTGTTTTCCTTTTCTGACTTATTTTTGCCCATTTCTTCTGTGGTTTAAGACTGTTTTTCCCGTTTTGGAACCTGGTTTTGTCAACTTCTAACCCATTTTAAGCCGTCTTTTTCCATTGCTTACTTCTTTTTGGCCATTTCCTGCCTGTTTTCTGTCATTTTTGCCCACTTCTAGCGCATTTTAAGCCATTTTCGGCCATTTCTCACCTGGTTTTGCCCATTTCTAACTCTGATTAAGTGATTTTTGCATTCTTCAAACTCATTTTTAGCAATTTCTGACCCCTTTGGTGCTTTGTTTTCAATTTCTACCTGGTTTTAAACCTTGTTTCTCTGTTTCAAACTCATTTTTGGTCACTTCCACAAGCCGCTTTTGGCCATTTCTAGCCCATTTACACACAGCTCTAGCCCGTTTTAAGAAGTTGTTTGACATTTCCAAGCCATTTTTGCCCGTTTCTAAACCGGTTTTGCTCACTTCTAACGCGTTTTAAGCCACTGCTGTCCTTTTCGGACTTATTTTTGCCCATTTCTACCGTGATTTAAGACTTTTTTTCCATTTCTAACTTGGTTTTTTCAACTTCTAACCCATTTTAAGCCCTCTTTTTACTACGCTCACGCATTTTTGGCCATTTCCTGCCTGGTTTCGGTCATTTTTGCCCCTATCTAGCAAGTTTTAAGCCATTTTCGGCCATTTCTAACCGGGTTTTCCCCATTTCTAAGTCTGCTTAAGTGATTTTCGCATTCTTCGAACCCATTTTGGGCAATTTCTGCCCAGTTTTGTGACATTTCTGCAATTTCTACCTAGTTTTAAACCATGTTTGGGTATTTCAAACCCTTTTTTGGTCACTTCTATCATTTTTTCCCATTTCTAACCCGTTTTAAGCCACTTTTGACCATTTCCAAGCCATTTTTGCCCACTTCTAACCCATTTTTGCACATTTCTAACCCGCTTTCAGCCAGTTTGGGCCATTTCTAATCCATTTTTGCCCACTTCTATCCCGTTTTAGGAAGCTGTTTGCCATTTCTAAGAGAATTTTGCCCCTATCTAAACCTTTCTTCCTCAATTCTAGCCCGTTGTAAGCCATTGTTTTCCTTTTCTGACTTATTTTTGCCCTTTTCTTCTGTGGTTTAAGACTGTTTTTCCCGTTTTGGAACCTGGTTTTGTCAACTTCTAACCCATTTTAAGCCGTCTTTTTCCATTGCTTACTTCTTTTTGGCCATTTCCTGCCTGTTTTCTGTCATTTTTGCCCACTTCTAGCGCATTTTAAGCCATTTTCGGCCATTTCTCACCTGGTTTTGCCCATTTCTAACTCTGATTAAGTGATTTTTGCATTCTTCCAACTCATTTTTAGCAATTTCTGACCCCTTTGGTGCTTTGTTTTCAATTTCTACCTGGTTTTAAACCTTGTTTCTCTGTTTCAAACTCATTTTTGGTCACTTCCACAAGCCACTTTTGGCCATTTCTAGCCCATTTACACACAGCTCTAGCCCGTTTTAAGAAGTTGTTTGACATTTCCAAGCCAGTTTTGCCCGTTTCTAAACCGGTTTTGCTCACTTCTAACCCGTTTTAAGCCACTGCTGTCCTTTTCGGACTTATTTTTGCCCATTTCTACCGTGATTTAAGACTTTTTTTCCATTTCTAACTTGGTTTTTTCAACTTCTAACCCATTTTAAGCCCTCTTTTTACTACGCTCACGCATTTTTGGCCATTTCCTGCCTGGTTTCGGTCATTTTTGCCCCTATCTAGCAAGTTTTAAGCCATTTTCGGCCATTTCTAACCGGGTTTTCCCCATTTCTAAGTCTGCTTAAGCGATTTTCGCATTCTTCGAACCCATTTGGGGCAATTTCTGCCCAGTTTTGTGACATTTCTGCAATTTCTACCTAGTTTTAAACCATGTTTGGGTACTTCAAACCCTTTTTTGGTCACTTCTATCATTTTTTTCCCATTTCTAACCCGTTTTAAGCCACTTTTGACCATTTCCAAGCCATTTTTGCCCACTTCTAACCCATTTTTGCACATTTCTAACCCGCTTTCAGCCATTTTGGGCCATTTCTAATCCATTTTTGCCCACTTCTATCCCGTTTTAGGAAGCTGTTTGCCATTTCTAAGAGAATTTTGCCCCTATCTAAACCTTTCTTCCTCACTTCTAGCCCGTTGTAAGCCATTGTTTTCCTTTTCTGACTTATTTTTGCCCATTTCTTCTGTGGTTTAAGACTGTTTTTCCCGTTTTGGAACCTGGTTTTGTCAACTTCTAACCCATTTTAAGCCGTCTTTTTCCATTGCTTACTTCTTTTTGGCCATTTCCTGCCTGTTTTCTGTCATTTTTGCCCACTTCTAGCGCATTTTAAGCCATTTTCGGCCATTTCTCACCTGGTTTTGCCCATTTCTAACTCTGATTAAGTGATTTTTGCATTCTTCCAACTCATTTTTGGCAATTTCTGACCCCTTTGGTGCTTTGTTTTCAATTTCTACCTGGTTTTAAACCTTGTTTCTCTGTTTCAAACTCATTTTTGGTCACTTCCACAAGCCACTTTTGGCCATTTCTAGCCCATTTACACACAGCTCTAGCCCGTTTTAAGAAGTTGTTTGACATTTCCAAGCCATTTTTGCCCGTTTCTAAACCGGTTTTGCTCACTTCTAACGCGTTTTAAGCCACTGCTGTCCTTTTCGGACTTATTTTTGCCCATTTCTACCGTGATTTAAGACTTTTTTTCCATTTCTAACTTGGTTTTTTCAACTTCTAACCCATTTTAAGCCCTCTTTTTACTACGCTCACGCATTTTTGGCCATTTCCTGCCTGGTTTCGGTCATTTTTGCCCCTATCTAGCAAGTTTTAAGCCATTTTCGGCCATTTCTAACCGGGTTTTCCCCATTTCTAAGTCTGCTTAAGCGATTTTCGCATTCTTCGAACCCATTTGGGGCAATTTCTGCCCAGTTTTGTGACATTTCTGCAATTTCTACCTAGTTTTAAACCATGTTTGGGTACTTCAAACCCTTTTTTGGTCACTTCTATCATTTTTTCCCATTTCTAACCCGTTTTAAGCCACTTTTGACCATTTCCAAGCCATTTTTGCCCACTTCTAACCCATTTTTGCACATTTCTAACCCGCTTTCAGCCAGTTTGGGCCATTTCTAATCCATTTTTGCCCACTTCTATCCCGTTTTAGGAAGCTGTTTGCCATTTCTAAGAGAATTTTGCCCCTATCTAAACCTTTCTTCCTCACTTCTAGCCCGTTGTAAGCCATTGTTTTCCTTTTCTGACTTATTTTTGCCCATTTCTTCTGTGGTTTAAGACTGTTTTTCCCGTTTTGGAACCTGGTTTTGTCAACTTCTAACCCATTTTAAGCCGTCTTTTTCCATTGCTTACTTCGTTTTGGCCATTTCCTGCCTGTTTTCTGTCATTTTTGCCCACTTCTAGCGCATTTTAAGCCATTTTCGGCCATTTCTCACCTGGTTTTGCCCATTTCTAACTCTGATTAAGTGATTTTTGCATTCTTCCAACTCATTTTTAGCAATTTCTGACCCCTTTGGTGCTTTGTTTTCAATTTCTACCTGGTTTTAAACCTTGTTTCTCTGTTTCAAACTCATTTTTGGTCACTTCCACAAGCCACTTTTGGCCATTTCTAGCCCATTTACACACAGCTCTAGCCCGTTTTAAGAAGTTGCTTGACATTTCCAAGCCAGTTTTGCCCGTTTCTAAACCGGTTTTGCTCACTTCTAACCCGTTTTAAGCCACTGCTGTCCTTTTCGGACTTATTTTTGTCCATTTCTACCGTGATTTAAGACTTTTTTTCCATTTCTAACTTGGTTTTTTCAACTTCTAACCCATTTTAAGCCCTCTTTTTACTACGCTCACGCATTTTTGGCCATTTCCTGCCTGGTTTCGGTCATTTTTGCCCCTATCTAGCAAGTTTTAAGCCATTTTCGGCCATTTCTAACCGGGTTTTCCCCATTTCTAAGTCTGCTTAAGCGATTTTCGCATTCTTCGAACTCATTTTGGGCAATTTCTGCCCAGTTTTGTGACATTTCTGCAATTTCTACCTAGTTTTAAACCATGTTTGGGTATTTCAAACCCTTTCTTGGTCACTTCTATCATTTTTTCCCATTTCTAACCCGTTTTAAGCCACTTTTGACCATTTCCAAGCCATTTTTGCCCACTTCTAACCCATTTTTGCACATTTCTAACCCGCTTTCAGCCAGTTTGGGCCATTTCTAACCCATTTTTGCCCACTTCTATCCCGTTTTAGGAAGCTGTTTGCCATTTCTAAGAGAATTTTGCCCCTATCTAAACCTTTCTTCCTCACTTCTAGCCCGTTGTAAGCCATTGTTTTCCTTTTCTGACTTATTTTTGCCCATTTCTTCTGTGGTTTAAGACTGTTTTTCCCGTTTTGGAACCTGGTTTTGTCAACTTCTAACCCATTTTAAGCCGCCTTTTTCCATTGCTTACTTCTTTTTGGCCATTTCCTGCCTGTTTTCTGTCATTTTTGCCCACTTCTAGCGCATTTTAAGCCATTTTCGGCCATTTCTCACCTGGTTTTGCCCATTTCTAACTCTGATTAAGTGATTTTTGCATTCTTCCAACTCATTTTTAGCAATTTCTGACCCCTTTGGTGCTTTGTTTTCAATTTCTACCTGGTTTTAAACCTTGTTTCTCTGTTTCAAACTCATTTTTGGTCACTTCCACAAGCCGCTTTTGGCCATTTCTAGCCCATTTACACACAGCTCTAGCCCGTTTTAAGAAGTTGTTTGACATTTCCAAGCCATTTTTGCCCGTTTCTAAACCGGTTTTGCTCACTTCTAACGCGTTTTAAGCCACTGCTGTCCTTTTCGGACTTATTTTTGCCCATTTCTACCGTGATTTAAGACTTTTTTTCCATTTCTAACTTGGTTTTTTCAACTTCTAACCCATTTTAAGCCCTCTTTTTACTACGCTCACGCATTTTTGGCCATTTCCTGCCTGGTTTCGGTCATTTTTGCCCCTATCTAGCAAGTTTTAAGCCATTTTCGGCCATTTCTAACCGGGTTTTCCCCATTTCTAAGTCTGCTTAAGTGATTTTCGCATTCTTCGAACCCATTTTGGGCAATTTCTGCCCAGTTTTGTGACATTTCTGCAATTTCTACCTAGTTTTAAACCATGTTTGGGTATTTCAAACCCTTTCTTGGTCACTTCTATCATTTTTTCCCATTTCTAACCCGTTTTAAGCCACTTTTGACCATTTCCAAGCCATTTTTGCCCACTTCTAACCCATTTTTGCACATTTCTAACCCGCTTTCAGCCAGTTTGGGCCATTTCTAACCCATTTTTGCCCACTTCTATCCCGTTTTAGGAAGCTGTTTGCCATTTCTAAGAGAATTTTGCCCCTATCTAAACCTTTCTTCCTCACTTCTAGCCCGTTGTAAGCCATTGTTTTCCTTTTCTGACTTATTTTTGCCCATTTCTTCTGTGGTTTAAGACTGTTTTTCCCGTTTTGGAACCTGGTTTTGTCAACTTCTAACCCATTTTAAGCCGCCTTTTTCCATTGCTTACTTCTTTTTGGCCATTTCCTGCCTGTTTTCTGTCATTTTTGCCCACTTCTAGCGCATTTTAAGCCATTTTCGGCCATTTCTCACCTGGTTTTGCCCATTTCTAACTCTGATTAAGTGATTTTTGCATTCTTCAAACTCATTTTTAGCAATTTCTGACCCCTTTGGTGCTTTGTTTTCAATTTCTACCTGGTTTTAAACCTTGTTTCTCTGTTTCAAACTCATTTTTGGTCACTTCCACAAGCCGCTTTTGGCCATTTCTAGCCCATTTACACACAGCTCTAGCCCGTTTTAAGAAGTTGTTTGACATTTCCAAGCCAGTTTTGCCCGTTTCTAAACCGGTTTTGCTCACTTCTAACCCGTTTTAAGCCACTGCTGTCCTTTTCTGACTTATTTTTGCCCATTTCTACCGTGATTTAAGACTTTTTTTCCATTTCTAACTTGGTTTTTTCAACTTCTAACCCATTTTAAGCCCTCTTTTTACTACGCTCACGCATTTTTGGCCATTTCCTGCCTGGTTTCGGTCATTTTTGCCCCTATCTAGCAAGTTTTAAGCCATTTTCGGCCATTTCTAACCGGGTTTTCCCCATTTCTAAGTCTGCTTAAGCGATTTTCGCATTCTTCGAACCCATTTGGGGCAATTTCTGCCCAGTTTTGTGACATTTCTGCAATTTCTACCTAGTTTTAAACCATGTTTGGGTATTTCAAACCCTTTCTTGGTCACTTCTATCATTTTTTCCCATTTCTAACCCGTTTTAAGCCACTTTTG
This sequence comes from Lathamus discolor, assembly GCF_037157495.1. Taxonomy (NCBI): domain Eukaryota; kingdom Metazoa; phylum Chordata; class Aves; order Psittaciformes; family Psittacidae; genus Lathamus; species Lathamus discolor. Next base: position 77,422 of record NW_027069206.1, on the reverse strand, counting down.
ACCATTTCCAAGCCATTTTTGCCCACTTCTAACCCATTTTTGCACATTTCTAACCCGCTTTCAGCCAGTTTGGGCCATTTCTAACCCATTTTTGCCCACTTCTATCCCGTTTTAGGAAGCTGTTTGCCATTTCTAAGAGAATTTTGCCCCTATCTAAACCTTTCTTCCTCACTTCTAGCCCGTTGTAAGCCATTGTTTTCCTTTTCTGACTTATTTTTGCCCATTTCTTCTGTGGTTTAAGACTGTTTTTCCCGTTTTGGAACCTGGTTTTGTCAACTTCTAACCCATTTTAAGCCGTCTTTTTCCATTGCTTACTTCTTTTTGGCCATTTCCTGCCTGTTTTCTGTCATTTTTGCCCACTTCTAGCGCATTTTAAGCCATTTTCGGCCATTTCTCACCTGGTTTTGCCCATTTCTAACTCTGATTAAGTGATTTTTGCATTCTTCAAACTCATTTTTAGCAATTTCTGACCCCTTTGGTGCTTTGTTTTCAATTTCTACCTGGTTTTAAACCTTGTTTCTCTGTTTCAAACTCATTTTTGGTCACTTCCACAAGCCACTTTTGGCCATTTCTAGCCCATTTACACACAGCTCTAGCCCGTTTTAAGAAGTTGTTTGACATTTCCAAGCCAGTTTTGCCCGTTTCTAAACCGGTTTTGCTCACTTCTAACCCGTTTTAAGCCACTGCTGTCCTTTTCTGACTTATTTTTGCCCATTTCTACCGTGATTTAAGACTTTTTTTCCATTTCTAACTTGGTTTTTTCAACTTCTAACCCATTTTAAGCCCTCTTTTTACTACGCTCACGCATTTTTGGCCATTTCCTGCCTGGTTTCGGTCATTTTTGCCCCTATCTAGCAAGTTTTAAGCCATTTTCGGCCATTTCTAACCGGGTTTTCCCCATTTCTAAGTCTGCTTAAGTGATTTTCGCATTCTTCGAACCCATTTTGGGCAATTTCTGCCCAGTTTTGTGACATTTCTGCAATTTCTACCTAGTTTTAAACCATGTTTGGGTATTTCAAACCCTTTTTTGGTCACTTCTATCATTTTTTCCCATTTCTAACCCGTTTTAAGCCACTTTTGACCATTTCCAAGCCATTTTTGCCCACTTCTAACCCATTTTTGCACATTTCTAACCCGCTTTCAGCCATTTTGGGCCATTTCTAATCCATTTTTGCCCACTTCTATCCCGTTTTAGGAAGCTGTTTGCCATTTCTAAGAGAATTTTGCCTCTATCTAAACCTTTCTTCCTCACTTCTAGCCCGTTGTAAGCCATTGTTTTCCTTTTCTGACATATTTTTGCCCATTTCTTCTGTGGTTTAAGACTGTTTTTCCCGTTTTGGAACCTGGTTTTGTCAACTTCTAACCCATTTTAAGCCGTCTTTTTCCATTGCTTACTTCTTTTTGGCCATTCCCTGCCTGTTTTCTGTCATTTTTCCCACTTCTAGCGCATTTTAAGCCATTTTCGGCCATTTCTCACCTGGTTTTGCCCATTTCTAACTCTGATTAAGTGATTTTTGCATTCTTCCAACTCATTTTTGGCAATTTCTGACCCCTTTGGTGCTTTGTTTTCAATTTCTACCTGGTTTTAAACCTTGTTTCTCTGTTTCAAACTCATTTTTGGTCACTTCCACAAGCCACTTTTGGCCATTTCTAGCCCATTTACACACAGCTCTAGCCCGTTTTAAGAAGTTGTTTGACATTTCCAAGCCAGTTTTGCCCGTTTCTAAACCGGTTTTGCTCACTTCTAACCCGTTTTAAGCCACTGCTGTCCTTTTCGGACTTATTTTTGCCCATTTCTACCGTGATTTAAGACTTTTTTTCCATTTCTAACTTGGTTTTTTCAACTTCTAACCCATTTTAAGCCCTCTTTTTACTACGCTCACGCATTTTTGGCCATTTCCTGCCTGGTTTCGGTCATTTTTGCCCCTATCTAGCAAGTTTTAAGCCATTTTCGGCCATTTCTAACCGGGTTTTCCCCATTTCTAAGTCTGCTTAAGCGATTTTCGCATTCTTCGAACACATTTGGGGCAATTTCTGCCCAGTTTTGTGACATTTCTGCAATTTCTACCTAGTTTTAAACCATGTTTGTGCATTTCAAACCCTTTCTTGGTCACTTCTATCATTTTTTCCCATTTCTAACCCGTTTTAAGCCACTTTTGACCATTTCCAAGCCATTTTTGCCCACTTCTAACCCATTTTTGCACATTTCTAACCCGCTTTCAGCCATTTTGGGCCATTTCTAATCCATTTTTGCCCACTTCTATCCCGTTTTAGGAAGCTGTTTGCCATTTCTAAGAGAACTTTGCCTCTGTCTAAACCTTTCTTCCTCACTTCTAGCCCGTTGTAAGCCATTGTTTTCCTTTTCTGACTTATTTTTGCCCATTTCTTCTGCGGTTTAAGACTGTTTTTCCCGTTTTGGAACCTGGTTTTGTCAACTTCTAACCCATTTTAAGCCGTCTTTTTCCATTGCTTACTTCTTTTTGGCCATTTCCTGCCTGTTTTCTGTCATTTTTGCCCACTTCTAGCGCATTTTAAGCCATTTTCGGCCATTTCTCACCTGGTTTTGCCCATTTCTAACTCTGATTAAGTGATTTTTGCATTCTTCCAACTCATTTTTGGCAATTTCTGACCCCTTTGGTGCTTTGTTTTCAATTTCTACCTGGTTTTAAACCTTGTTTCTCTGTTTCAAACTCATTTTTGGTCACTTCCACAAGCCACTTTTGGCCATTTCTAGCCCATTTACACACAGCTCTAGCCCGTTTTAAGAAGTTGTTTGACATTTCCAAGCCATTTTTGCCCGTTTCTAAACCGGTTTTGCTCACTTCTAACGCGTTTTAAGCCACTGCTGTCCTTTTCGGACTTATTTTTGCCCATTTCTACCGTGATTTAAGACTTTTTTTCCATTTCTAACTTGGTTTTTTCAACTTCTAACCCATTTTAAGCCCTCTTTTTACTACGCTCACGCATTTTTGGCCATTTCCTGCCTGGTTTCGGTCATTTTTGCCCATATCTAGCAAGTTTTAAGCCATTTTCGGCCATTTCTAACCGGGTTTTCCCCATTTCTAAGTCTGCTTAAGCGATTTTCGCATTCTTCGAACCCATTTTGGGCAATTTCTGCCCAGTTTTGTGACATTTCTGCAATTTCTACCTAGTTTTAAACCATGTTTGTGCATTTCAAACCCTTTCTTGGTCACTTCTATCATTTTTTTTCCCATTTCTAACCCGTTTTAAGCCACTTTTGACCATTTCCAAGCCATTTTTGCCCACTTCTAACCCATTTTTGCACATTTCTAACCCGCTTTCAGCCATTTTGGGCCATTTCTAATCCATTTTTGCCCACTTCTATCCCGTTTTAGGAAGCTGTTTGCCATTTCTAAGAGAATTTTGCCCCTATCTAAACCTTTCTTCCTCACTTCTAGCCCGTTGTAAGCCATTGTTTTCCTTTTCTGACTTATTTTTGCCCATTTCTTCTGTGGTTTAAGACTGTTTTTCCCGTTTTGGAACCTGGTTTTGTCAACTTCTAACCCATTTTAAGCCGTCTTTTTCCATTGCTTACTTCTTTTTGGCCATTTCCTGCCTGTTTTCTGTCATTTTTGCCCACTTCTAGCGCATTTTAAGCCATTTTCGGCCATTTCTCACCTGGTTTTGCCCACTTCTAACTCTGATTAAGTGATTTTTGCATTCTTCCAACTCATTTTTGGCAATTTCTGACCCCTTTGGTGCTTTGTTTTCAATTTCTACCTGGTTTTAAACCTTGTTTCTCTGTTTCAAACTCATTTTTGGTCACTTCCACAAGCCACTTTTGGCCATTTCTAGCCCATTTACACACAGCTCTAGCCCGTTTTAAGAAGTTGTTTGACATTTCCAAGCCATTTTTGCCCGTTTCTAAACCGGTTTTGCTCACTTCTAACCCGTTTTAAGCCACTGCTGTCCTTTTCTGACTTATTTTTGCCCATTTCTACCGTGATTTAAGACTTTTTTTCCATTTCTAACTTGGTTTTTTCAACTTCTAACCCATTTTAAGCCCTCTTTTTACTACGCTCACGCATTTTTGGCCATTTCCTGCCTGGTTTCGGTCATTTTTGCCCATATATAGCAATTTTTAAGCCATTTTCGGCCATTTCTAACCGGGTTTTCCCCATTTCTAAGTCTGCTTAAGCGATTTTCGCATTCTTCGAACCCATTTTGGGCAATTTCTGCCCAGTTTTGTGACATTTCTGCAATTTCTACCTAGTTTTAAACCATGTTTGGGTACTTCAAACCCTTTTTTGGTCACTTCTATCATTTTTTCCCATTTCTAACCCGTTTTAAGCCACTTTTGACCATTTCCAAGCCATTTTTGCCCACTTCTAACCCATTTTTGCACATTTCTAACCCGCTTTCAGCCATTTTGGGCCATTTCTAATCCATTTTTGCCCACTTCTATCCCGTTTTAGGAAGCTGTTTGCCATTTCTAAGAGAATTTTGCCTCTATCTAAACCTTTCTTCCTCACTTCTAGCCCGTTGTAAGCCATTGTTTTCCTTTTCTGACTTATTTTTGCCCATTTCTTCTGTGGTTTAAGACTGTTTTTCCCGTTTTGGAACCTGGTTTTGTCAACTTCTAACCCATTTTAAGCCGTCTTTATCCATTGCTTACTTCTTTTTGGCCATTTCCTACCTGTTTTCTGTCATTTTTTGCCCACTTCTAGCGCATTTTAAGCCATTTTCGGCCATTTCTCACCTGGTTTTGCCCATTTCTAACTCTGATTAAGTGATTTTTGCATTCTTCCAACTCATTTTTGGCAATTTCTGACCCCTTTGGTGCTTTGTTTTCAATTTCTACCTGGTTTTAAACCTTGTTTCTCTGTTTCAAACTCATTTTTGGTCACTTCCACAAGCCGCTTTTGGCCATTTCTAGCCCATTTACACACAGCTCTAGCCCGTTTTAAGAAGTTGTTTGACATTTCCAAGCCAGTTTTGCCCGTTTCTAAACCGGTTTTGCTCACGTCTAACCCGTTTTAAGCCACTGCTGTCCTTTTCGGACTTATTTTTGCCCATTTCTACCGTGATTTAAGACTTTTTTTCCATTTCTAACTTGGTTTTTTCAACTTCTAACCCATTTTAAGCCCTCTTTTTACTACGCTCACGCATTTTTGGCCATTTCCTGCCTGGTTTCGGTCATTTTTGCCCCTATCTAGCAAGTTTTAAGCCATTTTCGGCCATTTCTAACCGGGTTTTCCCCATTTCTAAGTCTGCTTAAGTGATTTTCGCATTCTTCGAACCCATTTGGGGCAATTTCTGCCCAGTTTTGTGACATTTCTGCAATTTCTACCTAGTTTTAAACCATGTTTGGGTATTTCAAACCCTTTTTTGGTCACTTCTATCATTTTTTCCCATTTCTAACCCGTTTTAAGCCACTTTTGACCATTTCCAAGCCATTTTTTGCCCACTTCTAACCCATTTTTGCACATTTCTAACCCGCTTTCAGCCATTTTGGGCCATTTCTAATCCATTTTTGCCCACTTCTATCCCGTTTTAGGAAGCTGTTTGCCATTTCTAAGAGAATTTTGCCTCTATCTAAACCTTTCTTCCTCACTTCTAGCCCGTTGTAAGCCATTGTTTTCCTTTTCTGACATATTTTTGCCCATTTCTTCTGTGGTTTAAGACTGTTTTTCCCGTTTTGGAACCTGGTTTTGTCAACTTCTAACCCATTTTAAGCCGTCTTTTTCCATTGCTTACTTCTTTTTGGCCATTCCCTGCCTGTTTTCTGTCATTTTTCCCACTTCTAGCGCATTTTAAGCCATTTTCGGCCATTTCTCACCTGGTTTTGCCCATTTCTAACTCTGATTAAGTGATTTTTGCATTCTTCCAACTCATTTTTGGCAATTTCTGACCCCTTTGGTGCTTTGTTTTCAATTTCTACCTGGTTTTAAACCTTGTTTCTCTGTTTCAAACTCATTTTTGGTCACTTCCACAAGCCACTTTTGGCCATTTCTAGCCCATTTACACACAGCTCTAGCCCGTTTTAAGAAGTTGTTTGACATTTCCAAGCCAGTTTTGCCCGTTTCTAAACCGGTTTTGCTCACTTCTAACCCGTTTTAAGCCACTGCTGTCCTTTTCGGACTTATTTTTGCCCATTTCTACCGTGATTTAAGACTTTTTTTCCATTTCTAACTTGGTTTTTTCAACTTCTAACCCATTTTAAGCCCTCTTTTTACTACGCTCACGCATTTTTGGCCATTTCCTGCCTGGTTTCGGTCATTTTTGCCCCTATCTAGCAAGTTTTAAGCCATTTTCGGCCATTTCTAACCGGGTTTTCCCCATTTCTAAGTCTGCTTAAGCGATTTTCGCATTCTTCGAACACATTTGGGGCAATTTCTGCCCAGTTTTGTGACATTTCTGCAATTTCTACCTAGTTTTAAACCATGTTTGGGTATTTCAAACCCTTTTTTGGTCACTTCTATCATTTTTTCCCATTTCTAACCCGTTTTAAGCCACTTTTGACCATTTCCAAGCCATTTTTGCCCACTTCTAACCCATTTTTGCACATTTCTAACCCGCTTTCAGCCATTTTGGGCCATTTCTAATCCATTTTTGCCCACTTCTATCCCGTTTTAGGAAGCTGTTTGCCATTTCTAAGAGAATTTTGCCTCTATCTAAACCTTTCTTCCCCACTTCTAGCCTGTTGTAAGCCATTGTTTTCCTTTTCTGACTTATTTTTGCCCATTTCTTCTGTGGTTTAAGACTGTTTTTCCCGTTTTGGAACCTGGTTTTGTCAACTTCTAACCCATTTTAAGCCGTCTTTATCCATTGCTTACTTCTTTTTGGCCATTTCCTACCTGTTTTCTGTAATTTTTGCCCACTTCTAGCGCATTTTAAGCCATTTTCGGCCATTTCTCACCTGGTTTTGCCCATTTCTAACTCTGATTAAGTGATTTTTGCATTCTTCCAACTCATTTTTGGCAATTTCTGACCCCTTTGGTGCTTTGTTTTCAATTTCTACCTGGTTTTAAACCTTGTTTCTCTGTTTCAAACTCATTTTTGGTCACTTCCACAAGCCACTTTTGGCCATTTCTAGCCCATTTACACACAGCTCTAGCCCGTTTTAAGAAGTTGTTTGACATTTCCAAGCCAGTTTTGCCCGTTTCTAAACCGGTTTTGCTCACTTCTAACCCGTTTTAAGCCACTGCTGTCCTTTTCGGACTTATTTTTGCCCATTTCTACCGTGATTTAAGACTTTTTTTCCATTTCTAACTTGGTTTTTTCAACTTCTAACCCATTTTAAGCCCTCTTTTTACTACGCTCACGCATTTTTGGCCATTTCCTGCCTGGTTTCGGTCATTTTTGCCCATATCTAGCAATTTTTAAGCCATTTTCGGCCATTTCTAACCGGGTTTTCCCCATTTCTAAGTCTGCTTAAGCGATTTTCGCATTCTTCGAACCCATTTGGGGCAATTTCTGCCCAGTTTTGTGACATTTCTGCAATTTCTACCTAGTTTTAAACCATGTTTGGGTACTTCAAACCCTTTTTTGGTCACTTCTATCATTTTTTCCCATTTCTAACCCGTTTTAAGCCACTTTTGACCATTTCCAAGCCATTTTTGCCCACTTCTAACCCATTTTTGCACATTTCTAACCCGCTTTCAGCCATTTTGGGCCATTTCTAATCCATTTTTGCCCACTTCTATCCCGTTTTAGGAAGCTGTTTGCCATTTCTAAGAGAATTTTGCCTCTATCTAAACCTTTCTTCCCCACTTCTAGCCTGTTGTAAGCCATTGTTTTCCTTTTCTGACTTATTTTTGCCCATTTCTTCTGTGGTTTAAGACTGTTTTTCCCGTTTTGGAACCTGGTTTTGTCAACTTCTAACCCATTTTAAGCCGTCTTTATCCATTGCTTACTTCTTTTTGGCCATTTCCTACCTGTTTTCTGTAATTTTTGCCCACTTCTAGCGCATTTTAAGCCATTTTCGGCCATTTCTCACCTGGTTTTGCCCATTTCTAACTCTGATTAAGTGATTTTTGCATTCTTCCAACTCATTTTTGGCAATTTCTGACCCCTTTGGTGCTTTGTTTTCAATTTCTACCTGGTTTTAAACCTTGTTTCTCTGTTTCAAACTCATTTTTGGTCACTTCCACAAGCCACTTTTGGCCATTTCTAGCCCATTTACACACAGCTCTAGCCCGTTTTAAGAAGTTGTTTGACATTTCCAAGCCAGTTTTGCCCGTTTCTAAACCGGTTTTGCTCACTTCTAACCCGTTTTAAGCCACTGCTGTCCTTTTCGGACTTATTTTTGCCCATTTCTACCGTGATTTAAGACTTTTTTTCCATTTCTAACTTGGTTTTTTCAACTTCTAACCCATTTTAAGCCCTCTTTTTACTACGCTCACGCATTTTTGGCCATTTCCTGCCTGGTTTCGGTCATTTTTGCCCTTATCTAGCTAGTTTTAAGCCATTTTCGGCCATTTCTAACCGGGTTTTCCCCATTTCTAAGTCTGCTTAAGCGATTTTCGCATTCTTCGAACCCATTTTTGGCAATTTCTGCCCAGTTTTGTGACATTTCTGCAATTTCTACCTAGTTTTAAACCATGTTTGGGTACTTCAAACCCTTTTTTGGTCACTTCTATCATTTTTTCCCATTTCTAACCCGTTTTAAGCCACTTTTGACCATTTCCAAGCCATTTTTGCCCACTTCTAACCCATTTTTGCACATTTCTAACCCGCTTTCAGCCATTTTGGGCCATTTCTAATCCATTTTTGCCCACTTCTATCCCGTTTTAGGAAGCTGTTTGCCATTTCTAAGAGAATTTTGCCTCTATCTAAACCTTTCTTCCTCACTTCTAGCCCGTTGTAAGCCATTGTTTTCCTTTTCTGACTTATTTTTGCCCATTTCTTCTGCGGTTTAAGACTGTTTTTCCCGTTTTGGAACCTGGTTTTGTCAACTTCTAACCCATTTTAAGCCGTCTTTATCCATTGCTTACTTCTTTTTGGCCATTTCCTACCTGTTTTCTGTCATTTTTTGCCCACTTCTAGCGCATTTTAAGCCATTTTCGGCCATTTCTCACCTGGTTTTGCCCATTTCTAACTCTGATTAAGTGATTTTTGCATTCTTCCAACTCATTTTTGGCAATTTCTGACCCCTTTGGTGCTTTGTTTTCAATTTCTACCTGGTTTTAAACCTTGTTTCTCTGTTTCAAACTCATTTTTGGTCACTTCCACAAGCCACTTTTGGCCATTTCTAGCCCATTTACACACAGCTCTAGCCCGTTTTAAGAAGTTGTTTGACATTTCCAAGCCAGTTTTGCCCGTTTCTAAACCGGTTTTGCTCACTTCTAACCCGTTTTAAGCCACTGCTGTCCTTTTCGGACTTATTTTTGCCCATTTCTACCGTGATTTAAGACTTTTTTTCCATTTCTAACTTGGTTTTTTCAACTTCTAACCCATTTTAAGCCCTCTTTTTACTACGCTCACGCATTTTTGGCCATTTCCTGCCTGGTTTCGGTCATTTTTGCCCATATCTAGCAAGTTTTAAGCCATTTTCGGCCATTTCTAACCGGGTTTTCCCCATTTCTAAGTCTGCTTAAGCGATTTTCGCATTCTTCGAACCCATTTGGGGCAATTTCTGCCCAGTTTTGTGACATTTCTGCAATTTCTACCTAGTTTTAAACCATGTTTGGGTACTTCAAACCCTTTTTTGGTCACTTCTATCATTTTTTCCCATTTCTAACCCGTTTTAAGCCACTTTTGACCATTTCCAAGCCATTTTTGCCCACTTCTAACCCATTTTTGCACATTTCTAACCCGCTTTCAGCCATTTTGGGCCATTTCTAATCCATTTTTGCCCACTTCTATCCCGTTTTAGGAAGCTGTTTGCCATTTCTAAGAGAATTTTGCCTCTGTCTAAACCTTTCTTCCTCACTTCTAGCCCGTTGTAAGCCATTGTTTTCCTTTTCTGACTTATTTTTGCCCATTTCTTCTGTGGTTTAAGACTGTTTTTCCCGTTTTGGAACCTGGTTTTGTCAACTTCTAACCCATTTTAAGCCGCCTTTTTCCATTGCTTACTTCTTTTTGGCCATTTCCTGCCTGTTTTCTGTCATTTTTGCCCACTTCTAGCGCATTTTAAGCCATTTTCGGCCATTTCTCACCTGGTTTTGCCCACTTCTAACTCTGATTAAGTGATTTTTGCATTCTTCCAACTCATTTTTGGCAATTTCTGACCCCTTTGGTGCTTTGTTTTCAATTTCTACCTGGTTTTAAACCTTGTTTCTCTGTTTCAAACTCATTTTTGGTCACTTCCACAAGCCACTTTTGGCCATTTCTAGCCCATTTACACACAGCTCTAGCCCGTTTTAAGAAGTTGTTTGACATTTCCAAGCCATTTTTGCCCGTTTCTAAACCGGTTTTGCTCACTTCTAACGCGTTTTAAGCCACTGCTGTCCTTTTCGGACTTATTTTTGCCCATTTCTACCGTGATTTAAGACTTTTTTTCCATTTCTAACTTGGTTTTTTCAACTTCTAACCCATTTTAAGCCCTCTTTTTACTACGCTCACGCATTTTTGGCCATTTCCTGCCTGGTTTCGGTCATTTTTGCCCCTATCTAGCAAGTTTTAAGCCATTTTCGGCCATTTCTAACCGGGTTTTCCCCATTTCTAAGTCTGCTTAAGCGATTTTCGCATTCTTCGAACCCATTTTGGGCAATTTCTGCCCAGTTTTGTGACATTTCTGCAATTTCTACCTAGTTTTAAACCATGTTTGTGCATTTCAAACCCTTTCTTGCTCACTTCTATCATTTTTTCCCATTTCTAACCCGTTTTAAGCCACTTTTGACCATTTCCAAGCCATTTTTGCCCACTTCTAACCCATTTTTGCACATTTCTAACCCGCTTTCAGCCATTTTGGGCCATTTCTAATCCATTTTTGCCCACTTCTATCCCGTTTTAGGAAGCTGTTTGCCATTTCTAAGAGAACTTTGCCTCTATCTAAACCTTTCTTCCTCACTTCTAGCCCGTTGTAAGCCATTGTTTTCCTTTTCTGACTTATTTTTGCCCATTTCTTCTGTGGTTTAAGACTGTTTTTCCCGTTTTGGAACCTGGTTTTGTCAACTTCTAACCCATTTTAAGCCGTCTTTATCCATTGCTTACTTCTTTTTGGCCATTTCCTATCTGTTTTCTGTCATTTTTTGCCCACTTCTAGCGCATTTTAAGCCATTTTCGGCCATTTCTCACCTGGTTTTGCCCATTTCTAACTCTGATTAAGTGATTTTTGCATTCTTCCAACTCATTTTTGGCAATTTCTGACCCCTTTGGTGCTTTGTTTTCAATTTCTACCTGGTTTTAAACCTTGTTTCTCTGTTTCAAACTCATTTTTGGTCACTTCCACAAGCCACTTTTGGCCATTTCTAGCCCATTTACACACAGCTCTAGCCCGTTTTAAGAAGTTGTTTGACATTTCCAAGCCAGTTTTGCCCGTTTCTAAACCGGTTTTGCTCACTTCTAACCCGTTTTAAGCCACTGCTGTCCTTTTCGGACTTATTTTTGCCCATTTCTACCGTGATTTAAGACTTTTTTTCCATTTCTAACTTGGTTTTTTCAACTTCTAACCCATTTTAAGCCCTCTTTTTACTACGCTCACGCATTTTTGGCCATTTCCTGCCTGGTTTCGGTCATTTTTGCCCCTATCTAGCAAGTTTTAAGCCATTTTCGGCCATTTCTAACCGGGTTTTCCCCATTTCTAAGTCTGCTTAAGCGATTTTCGCATTCTTCGAACCCATTTGGGGCAATTTCTGCCCAGTTTTGTGACATTTCTGCAATTTCTATCTCGTTTTAAACCATGTTTGGGTATTTCAAACCCTTTCTTGGTCACTTCTATCATTTTTTCCCATTTCTAACCCGTTTTAAGCCACTTTTGACCATTTCCAAGCCATTTTTGCCCACTTCTAACCCATTTTTGCACATTTCTAACCCGCTTTCAGCCATTTTGGGCCATTTCTAATCCATTTTTGCCCACTTCTATCCCGTTTTAGGAAGCTGTTTGCCATTTCTAAGAGAATTTTGCCTCTATCTAAACCTTTCTTCCTCACTTCTAGCCCGTTGTAAGCCATTGTTTTCCTTTTCTGACTTATTTTTGCCCATTTCTTCTGTGGTTTAAGACTGTTTTTCCCGTTTTGGAACCTGGTTTTGTCAACTTCTAACCCATTTTAAGCCGCCTTTTTCCATTGCTTACTTCTTTTTGGCCATTTCCTGCCTGTTTTCTGTCATTTTTGTCCACTTCTAGCGCATTTTAAGCCATTTTCGGCCATTTCTCACCTGGTTTTGCCCACTTCTAACTCTGATTAAGTGATTTTTGCATTCTTCCAACTCATTTTTGGCAATTTCTGACCCCTTTGGTGCTTTGTTTTCAATTTCTACCTGGTTTTAAACCTTGTTTCTCTGTTTCAAACTCATTTTTGGTCACTTCCACAAGCCACTTTTGGCCATTTCTAGCCCATTTACACACAGCTCTAGCCCGTTTTAAGAAGTTGTTTGACATTTCCAAGCCATTTTTGCCCGTTTCTAAACCGGTTTTGCTCACTTCTAACGCGTTTTAAGCCACTGCTGTCCTTTTCGGACTTATTTTTGCCCATTTCTACCGTGATTTAAGACTTTTTTTCCATTTCTAACTTGGTTTTTTCAACTTCTAACCCATTTTAAGCCCTCTTTTTACTACGCTAACGCATTTTTGGCCATTTCCTGCCTGGTTTCGGTCATTTTTGCCCCTATCTAGCAAGTTTTAAGCCATTTTCGGCCATTTCTAACCGGGTTTTCCCCATTTCTAAGTCTGCTTAAGCGATTTTCGCATTCTTCGAACCCATTTGGGGCAATTTCTGCCCAGTTTTGTGACATTTCTGCAATTTCTACCTAGTTTTAAACCATGTTTGGGTATTTCAAACCCTTTCTTGGTCACTTCTATCATTTTTTCCCATTTCTAACCCGTTTTAAGCCACTTTTGACCATTTCCAAGCCATTTTTGCCCACTTCTAACCCATTTTTGCACATTTCTAACCCGCTTTCAGCCATTTTGGGCCATTTCTAATCCATTTTTGCCCACTTCTATCCCGTTTTAGGAAGCTGTTTGCCATTTCTAAGAGAATTTTGCCTCTATCTAAACCTTTCTTCCTCACTTCTAGCCCGTTGTAAGCCATTGTTTTCCTTTTCTGACTTATTTTTGCCCATTTCTTCTGTGGTTTAAGACTGTTTTTCCCATTTTGGAACCTGGTTTTGTCAACTTCTAACCCATTTTAAGCCGTCTTTTTCCATTGCTTACTTCTTTTTGGCCATTTCCTGCCTGTTTTCTGTCATTTTTGCCCACTTCTAGCGCATTTTAAGCCATTTTCGGCCATTTCTCACCTGGTTTTGCCCATTTCTAACTCTGATTAAGTGATTTTTGCATTCTTCCAACTCATTTTTGGAAATTTCTGACCCCTTTGGTGCTTTGTTTTCAATTTCTACCTGGTTTTAAACCTTGTTTCTCTGTTTCAAACTCATTTTTGGTCACTTCCACAAGCCACTTTTGGCCATTTCTAGCCCATTTACACACAGCTCTAGCCCGTTTTAAGAAGTTGTTTGACATTTCCAAGCCATTTTTGCCCGTTTCTAAACCGGTTTTGCTCACGTCTAACCCGTTTTAAGCCACTGCTGTCCTTTTCGGACTTATTTTTGCCCATTTCTACCGTGATTTAAGACTTTTTTTCCATTTCTAACTTGGTTTTTTCAACTTCTAACCCATTTTAAGCCCTCTTTTTACTACGCTCACGCATTTTTGGCCATTTCCTGCCTGGTTTCGGTCATTTTTGCCCCTATCTAGCAATTTTTAAGCCATTTTCGGCCATTTCTAACCGGGTTTTCCCCATTTCTAAGTCTGCTTAAGCGATTTTCGCATTCTTCGAACCCATTTTGGGCAATTTCTGCCCAGTTTTGTGACATTTCTGCAATTTCTACCTAGTTTTAAACCATGTTTGTGCATTTCAAACCCTTTCTTGGTCACTTCTATCATTTTTTTTCCCATTTCTAACCCGTTTTAAGCCACTTTTGACCATTTCCAAGCCATTTTTGCCCACTTCTAACCCATTTTTGCACATTTCTAACCCGCTTTCAGCCATTTTGGGCCATTTCTAATCCATTTTTGCCCACTTCTATCCCGTTTTAGGAAGCTGTTTGCCATTTCTAAGAGAATTTTGCCCCTATCTAAACCTTTCTTCCTCACTTCTAGCCCGTTGTAAGCCATTGTTTTCCTTTCCTGCCTTATTTTTGCCCATTTCTTCTGTGGTTTAAGACTGTTTTTCCCGTTTTGGAAAATGGTTTTGTCAACTTCTAACCCATTTTAAGCCGTCTTTTTCCATTGCTTACTTCTTTTTGGCCATTTCCTGCCTGTTTTCTGTCATTTTTGCCCACTTCTAGCGCATTTTAAGCCATTTTCGGCCATTTCTCACCTGGTTTTGCCCATTTCTAACTCTGATTAACTGATTTTTGCATTCTTCCAACTCATTTTTGGCAGTTTCTGACCCCTTTGGTGCTTTGTTTTCAATTTCTACCTGGTTTTAAACCTTGTTTCTCTGTTTCAAACTCATTTTTGGTCACTTCCACAAGCCACTTTTGGCCATTTCTAGCCCATTTACACACAGCTCTAGCCCGTTTTAAGAAGTTGTTTGACATTTCCAAGCCAGTTTTGCCCGTTTCTAAACCGGTTTTGCTCACTTCTAACGCGTTTTAAGCCACTGCTGTCCTTTTCGGACTTATTTTTGCCCATTTCTACCGTGATTTAAGACTTTTTTTCCATTTCTAACTTGGTTTTTTCAACTTCTAACCCATTTTAAGCCCTCTTTTTACTACGCTCACGCATTTTTGGCCATTTCCTGCCTGGTTTCGGTCATTTTTGCCTCTATCTAGCAAGTTTTAAGCCATTTTCGGCCATTTCTAACTGGGTTTTCCCCATTTCTAAGTCTGCTTAAGCGATTTTCGCATTCTTCGAACCCATTTTGGGCAATTTCTGCCCAGTTTTGTGACATTTCTGCAATTTCTACCTAGTTTTAAACCATGTTTGGGTACTTCAAACCCTTTTTTGGTCACTTCTATCATTTTTTCCCATTTCTAACCCGTTTTAAGCCACTTTTGACCATTTCCAAGCCATTTTTGCCCACTTCTAACCCATTTTTGCACATTTCTAACCCGCTTTCAGCCATTTTGGGCCATTTCTAATCCATTTTTGCCCACTTCTATCCCGTTTTAGGAAGCTGTTTGCCATTTCTAAGAGAATTTTGCCCCTATCTAAACCTTTCTTCCCCACTTCTAGCCCGTTGTAAGCCATTGTTTTCCTTTTCTGACTTATTTTTGCCCATTTCTTCTGTGGTTTAAGACTGTTTTTCCCGTTTTGGAACCTGGTTTTGTCAACTTCTAACCCATTTTAAGCCGTCTTTTTCCATTGCTTACTTCTTTTTGGCCATTTCCTGCCTGTTTTCTGTCATTTTTGCCCACTTCTAGCGCATTTTAAGCCATTTTCGGCCATTTCTCACCTGGTTTTGCCCATTTCTCACTCTGATTAAGTGATTTTTGCATTCTTCCAACTCATTTTTGGCAATTTCTGACCCCTTTGGTGCTTTGTTTTCAATTTCTACCTGGTTTTAAACCTTGTTTCTCTGTTTCAAACTCATTTTTGGTCACTTCCACAAGCCACTTTTGGCCATTTCTAGCCCATTTACACACAGCTCTAGCCCGTTTTAAGAAGTTGTTTGACATTTCCAAGCCAGTTTTGCCCGTTTCTAAACCGGTTTTGCTCACTTCTAACGCGTTTTTAAGCCACTGCTGTCCTTTTCGGACTTATTTTTGCCCATTTCTACCGTGATTTAAGACTTTTTTTCCATTTCTAACTTGGTTTTTTCAACTTCTAACCCATTTTAAGCCCTCTTTTTACTACGCTCACGCATTTTTGGCCATTTCCTGCCTGGTTTCGGTCATTTTTGCCTCTATCTAGCAAGTTTTAAGCCATTTTCGGCCATTTCTAACCGGGTTTTCCCCATTTCTAAGTCTGCTTAAGCGATTTTCGCATTCTTCGAACCCATTTTGGGCAATTTCTGCCCAGTTTTGTGACATTTCTGCAATTTCTACCTAGTTTTAAACCATGTTTGGGTATTTCAAACCCTTTTTTGGTCACTTCTATCGTTTTTTCCCATTTCTAACCCGTTTTAAGCCACTTTTGACCATTTCCAAGCCATTTTTGCCCACTTCTAACCCATTTTTGCACATTTCTAACCCGCTTTCAGCCATTTTGGGCCATTTCTAATCCATTTTTGCCCACTTCTATCCCGTTTTAGGAAGCTGTTTGCCATTTCTAAGAGAATTTTGCCCCTATCTAAACCTTTCTTCCCCACTTCTAGCCCGTTGTAAGCCATTGTTTTCCTTTTCTGACTTATTTTTGCCC
This sequence comes from Lathamus discolor, assembly GCF_037157495.1. Lineage (NCBI taxonomy): Eukaryota > Metazoa > Chordata > Aves > Psittaciformes > Psittacidae > Lathamus > Lathamus discolor. The sequence continues at coordinate 60,993 of NW_027069206.1, read as the reverse complement.
ATTTCTTCTGTGGTTTAAGACTGTTTTTCCCGTTTTGGAACCTGGTTTTGTCAACTTCTAACCCATTTTAAGCCGTCTTTTTCCATTGCTTACTTCTTTTTGGCCATTTCCTGCCTGTTTTCTGTCATTTTTGCCCACTTCTAGCGCATTTTAAGCCATTTTCGGCCATTTCTCACCTGGTTTTGCCCATTTCTAACTCTGATTAAGTGATTTTTGCATTCTTCCAACTCATTTTTGGCAATTTCTGACCCCTTTGGTGCTTTGTTTTCAATTTCTACCTGGTTTTAAACCTTGTTTCTCTGTTTCAAACTCATTTTTGGTCACTTCCACAAGCCACTTTTGGCCATTTCTAGCCCATTTACACACAGCTCTAGCCCGTTTTAAGAAGTTGTTTGACATTTCCAAGCCAGTTTTGCCCGTTTCTAAACCGGTTTTGCTCACTTCTAACGCGTTTTAACCCACTGCTGTCCTTTTCGGACTTATTTTTGCCCATTTCTACCGTGATTTAAGACTTTTTTTCCATTTCTAACTTGGTTTTTTCAACTTCTAACCCATTTTAAGCCCTCTTTTTACTACGCTCACGCATTTTTGGCCATTTCCTGCCTGGTTTCGGTCATTTTTGCCCCTATCTAGCAAGTTTTAAGCCATTTTCGGCCATTTCTAACCGGGTTTTCCCCATTTCTAAGTCTGCTTAAGCGATTTTCGCATTCTTCGAACCCATTTTGGGCAATTTCTGCCCAGTTTTGTGACATTTCTGCAATTTCTACCTAGTTTTAAACCATGTTTGTGCATTTCAAACCCTTTCTTGCTCACTTCTATCGTTTTATCCCATTTCTAACCCGTTTTAAGCCACTTTTGACCATTTCCAAGCCATTTTTGCCCACTTCTAACCCATTTTTGCACATTTCTAACCCGCTTTCAGCCATTTTGGGCCATTTCTAATCCATTTTTGCCCACTTCTATCCCGTTTTAGGAAGCTGTTTGCCATTTCTAAGAGAATTTTGCCCCTATCTAAACCTTTCTTCCTCACTTCTAGCCCGTTGTAAGCCATTGTTTTCCTTTTCTGACTTATTTTTGCCCATTTCTTCTGTGGTTTAAGACTGTTTTTCCCGTTTTGGAACCTGGTTTTGTCAACTTCTAACCCATTTTAAGCCGTCTTTTTCCATTGCTTACTTCTTTTTGGCCATTTCCTGCCTGTTTTCTGTCATTTTTGCCCACTTCTAGCGCATTTTAAGCCATTTTCGGCCATTTCTCACCTGGTTTTGCCCATTTCTAACTCTGATTAAGTGATTTTTGCATTCTTCCAACTCATTTTTGGCAATTTCTGACCCCTTTGGTGCTTTGTTTTCAATTTCTACCTGGTTTTAAACCTTGTTTCTCTGTTTCAAACTCATTTTTGGTCACTTCCACAAGCCACTTTTGGCCATTTCTAGCCCATTTACACACAGCTCTAGCCCGTTTTAAGAAGTTGTTTGACATTTCCAAGCCATTTTTGCCCGTTTCTAAACCGGTTTTGCTCACTTCTAACCCGTTTTAAGCCACTGCTGTCCTTTTCGGACTTATTTTTGCCCATTTCTACCGTGATTTAAGACTTTTTTTCCATTTCTAACTTGGTTTTTTCAACTTCTAACCCATTTTAAGCCCTCTTTTTACTACGCTCACGCATTTTTGGCCATTTCCTGCCTGGTTTCGGTCATTTTTGCCTCTATCTAGCAAGTTTTAAGCCATTTTCGGCCATTTCTAACCGGGTTTTCCCCATTTCTAAGTCTGCTTAAGCGATTTTCGCATTCTTCGAACCCATTTTGGGCAATTTCTGCCCAGTTTTGTGACATTTCTTCAATTTCTACGTAGTTTTAAACCATGTTTGTGTATTTCAAACCCTTTTTTGGTCACTTCTATCATTTTTTCCCATTTCTAACCCGTTTTAAGCCACTTTTGACCATTTCCAAGCCATTTTTGCCCACTTCTAACCCATTTTTGCACATTTCTAACCCGCTTTCAGCCATTTTGGGCCATTTCTAATCCATTTTTGCCCACTTCTATCCCGTTTTAGGAAGCTGTTTGCCATTTCTAAGAGAATTTTGCCTCTATCTAAACCTTTCTTCCTCACTTCTAGCCCGTTGTAAGCCATTGTTTTCCTTTTCTGACTTATTTTTGCCCATTTCTTCTGTGGTTTAAGACTGTTTTTCCCGTTTTGGAACCTGGTTTTGTCAACTTCTAACCCATTTTAAGCCGCCTTTTTCCATTGCTTACTTCTTTTTGGCCATTTCCTGCCTGTTTTCTGTCATTTTTGCCCACTTCTAGCGCATTTTAAGCCATTTTCGGCCATTTCTCACCTGGTTTTGCCCATTTCTAACTCTGATTAAGTGATTTTTGCATTCTTCCAACTCATTTTTGGCAATTTCTGACCCCTTTGGTGCTTTGTTTTCAATTTCTACCTGGTTTTAAACCTTGTTTCTCTGTTTCAAACTCATTTTTGGTCACTTCCACAAGCCACGTTTGGCCATTTCTAGCCCATTTACACACAGCTCTAGCCCGTTTTAAGAAGTTGTTTGACATTTCCAAGCCAGTTTTGCCCGTTTCTAAACCGGTTTTGCTCACTTCTAACGCGTTTTAAGCCACTGCTGTCCTTTTCGGACTTATTTTTTGCCCATTTCTACCGTGATTTAAGACTTTTTTTCCATTTCTAACTTGGTTTTTTCAACTTCTAACCCATTTTAAGCCCTCTTTTTACTACGCTCACGCATTTTTGGCCATTTCCTGCCTGGTTTCGGTCATTTTTGCCCCTATCTAGCAAGTTTTAAGCCATTTTCGGCCATTTCTAACCGGGTTTTCCCCATTTCTAAGTCTGCTTAAGCGATTTTCGCATTCTTCGAACCCATTTTGGGCAATTTCTGCCCAGTTTTGTGACATTTCTGCAATTTCTACCTAGTTTTAAACCATGTTTGTGCATTTCAAACCCTTTCTTGCTCACTTCTATCATTTTTTCCCATTTCTAACCCGTTTTAAGCCACTTTTGACCATTTCCAAGCCATTTTTGCCCACTTCTAACCCATTTTTGCACATTTCTAACCCGCTTTCAGCCATTTTGGGCCATTTCTAATCCATTTTTGCCCACTTCTATCCCGTTTTAGGAAGCTGTTTGCCATTTCTAAGAGAATTTTGCCCCTATCTAAACCTTTCTTCCTCACTTCTAGCCCGTTGTAAGCCATTGTTTTCCTTTTCTGACTTATTTTTGCCCATTTCTTCTGTGGTTTAAGACTGTTTTTCCCGTTTTGGAACCTGGTTTTGTCAACTTCTAACCCATTTTAAGCCGTCTTTTTCCATTGCTTACTTCTTTTTGGCCATTTCCTGCCTGTTTTCTGTCATTTTTGCCCACTTCTAGCGCATTTTAAGCCATTTTCGGCCATTTCTCACCTGGTTTTGCCCATTTCTAACTCTGATTAAGTGATTTTTTGCATTCTTCCAACTCATTTTTGGCAATTTCTGACCCCTTTGGTGCTTTGTTTTCAATTTCTACCTGGTTTTAAACCTTGTTTCTCTGTTTCAAACTCATTTTTGGTCACTTCCACAAGCCACTTTTGGCCATTTCTAGCCCATTTACACACAGCTCTAGCCCGTTTTAAGAAGTTGTTTGACATTTCCAAGCCAGTTTTGCCCGTTTCTAAACCGGTTTTGCTCACTTCTAACCCGTTTTAAGCCACTGCTGTCCTTTTCGGACTTATTTTTGCCCATTTCTACCGTGATTTAAGACTTTTTTTCCATTTCTAACTTGGTTTTTTTCAACTTCTAACCCATTTTAAGCCCTCTTTTTACTACGCTCACGCATTTTTGGCCATTTCCTGCCTGGTTTCGGTCATTTTTGCCCCTATCTAGCAAGTTTTAAGCCATTTTCGGCCATTTCTAACCGGGTTTTCCCCATTTCTAAGTCTGCTTAAGCGATTTTCGCATTCTTCGAACCCATTTTGGGCAATTTCTGCCCAGTTTTGTGACATTTCTGCAATTTCTACCTAGTTTTAAACCATGTTTGTGTATTTCAAACCCTTTTTTGGTCACTTCTATCATTTTTTCCCATTTCTAACCCGTTTTAAGCCACTTTTGACCATTTCCAAGCCATTTTTGCCCACTTCTAACCCATTTTTGCACATTTCTAACCCGCTTTCAGCCATTTTGGGCCATTTCTAATCCATTTTTGCCCACTTCTATCCCGTTTTAGGAAGCTGTTTGCCATTTCTAAGAGAACTTTGCCTCTATCTAAACCTTTCTTCCTCACTTCTAGCCCGTTGTAAGCCATTGTTTTCCTTTTCTGACTTATTTTTGCCCATTTCTTCTGTGGTTTAAGACTGTTTTTCCCGTTTTGGAACCTGGTTTTGTCAACTTCTAACCCATTTTAAGCCGTCTTTTTCCATTGCTTACTTCTTTTTGGCCATTTCCTGCCTGTTTTCTGTCATTTTTGCCCACTTCTAGCGCATTTTAAGCCATTTTCGGCCATTTCTCACCTGGTTTTGCCCATTTCTAACTCTGATTAAGTGATTTTTGCATTCTTCCAACTCATTTTTGGCAATTTCTGACCCCTTTGGTGCTTTGTTTTCAATTTCTACCTGGTTTTAAACCTTGTTTCTCTGTTTCAAACTCATTTTTGGTCACTTCCACAAGCCACTTTTGGCCATTTCTAGCCCATTTACACACAGCTCTAGCCCGTTTTAAGAAGTTGTTTGACATTTCCAAGCCAGTTTTGCCCGTTTCTAAACCGGTTTTGCTCACTTCTAACGCGTTTTAACCCACTGCTGTCCTTTTCGGACTTATTTTTGCCCATTTCTACCGTGATTTAAGACTTTTTTTCCATTTCTAACTTGGTTTTTTCAACTTCTAACCCATTTTAAGCCCTCTTTTTACTACGCTCACGCATTTTTGGCCATTTCCTGCCTGGTTTCGGTCATTTTTGCCCCTATCTAGCAAGTTTTAAGCCATTTTCGGCCATTTCTAACCGGGTTTTCCCCATTTCTAAGTCTGCTTAAGCGATTTTCGCATTCTTCGAACCCATTTTGGGCAATTTCTGCCCAGTTTTGTGACATTTCTGCAATTTCTACCTAGTTTTAAACCATGTTTGTGCATTTCAAACCCTTTCTTGCTCACTTCTATCGTTTTTTTCCCATTTCTAACCCGTTTTAAGCCACTTTTGACCATTTCCAAGCCATTTTTGCCCACTTCTAACCCATTTTTGCACATTTCTAACCCGCTTTCAGCCATTTTGGGCCATTTCTAATCCATTTTTGCCCACTTCTATCCCGTTTTAGGAAGCTGTTTGCCATTTCTAAGAGAATTTTGCCCCTATCTAAACCTTTCTTCCTCACTTCTAGCCCGTTGTAAGCCATTGTTTTCCTTTTCTGACTTATTTTTGCCCATTTCTTCTGTGGTTTAAGACTGTTTTTCCCGTTTTGGAACCTGGTTTTGTCAACTTCTAACCCATTTTAAGCCGTCTTTTTCCATTGCTTACTTCTTTTTGGCCATTTCCTGCCTGTTTTCTGTCATTTTTGCCCACTTCTAGCGCATTTTAAGCCATTTTCGGCCATTTCTCACCTGGTTTTGCCCATTTCTAACTCTGATTAAGTGATTTTTGCATTCTTCCAACTCATTTTTGGCAATTTCTGACCCCTTTGGTGCTTTGTTTTCAATTTCTACCTGGTTTTAAACCTTGTTTCTCTGTTTCAAACTCATTTTTGGTCACTTCCACAAGCCACTTTTGGCCATTTCTAGCCCATTTACACACAGCTCTAGCCCGTTTTAAGAAGTTGTTTGACATTTCCAAGCCATTTTTGCCCGTTTCTAAACCGGTTTTGCTCACTTCTAACGCGTTTTAAGCCACTGCTGTCCTTTTCGGACTTATTTTTGCCCATTTCTACCGTGATTTAAGACTTTTTTTCCATTTCTAACTTGGTTTTTTCAACTTCTAACCCATTTTAAGCCCTCTTTTTACTACGCTCACGCATTTTTGGCCATTTCCTGCCTGGTTTCGGTCATTTTTGCCTCTATCTAGCAAGTTTTAAGCCATTTTCGGCCATTTCTAACCGGGTTTTCCCCATTTCTAAGTCTGCTTAAGCGATTTTCGCATTCTTCGAACCCATTTTGGGCAATTTCTGCCCAGTTTTGTGACATTTCTGCAATTTCTACCTAGTTTTAAACCATGTTTGTGCATTTCAAACCCTTTCTTGCTCACTTCTATCATTTTTTCCCATTTCTAACCCGTTTTAAGCCACTTTTGACCATTTCCAAGCCATTTTTGCCCACTTCTAACCCATTTTTGCACATTTCTAACCCGCTTTCAGCCATTTTGGGCCATTTCTAATCCATTTTTGCCCACTTCTATCCCGTTTTAGGAAGCTGTTTGCCATTTCTAAGAGAATTTTGCCCCTATCTAAACCTTTCTTCCTCACTTCTAGCCCGTTGTAAGCCATTGTTTTCCTTTTCTGACTTATTTTTGCCCATTTCTTCTGTGGTTTAAGACTGTTTTTCCCGTTTTGGAACCTGGTTTTGTCAACTTCTAACCCATTTTAAGCCGTCTTTTTCCATTGCTTACTTCTTTTTGGCCATTTCCTGCCTGTTTTCTGTCATTTTTGCCCACTTCTAGCGCATTTTAAGCCATTTTCGGCCATTTCTCACCTGGTTTTGCCCATTTCTAACTCTGATTAAGTGATTTTTGCATTCTTCCAACTCATTTTTGGCAATTTCTGACCCCTTTGGTGCTTTGTTTTCAATTTCTACCTGGTTTTAAACCTTGTTTCTCTGTTTCAAACTCATTTTTGGTCACTTCCACAAGCCACTTTTGGCCATTTCTAGCCCATTTACACACAGCTCTAGCCCGTTTTAAGAAGTTGTTTGACATTTCCAAGCCAGTTTTGCCCGTTTCTAAACCGGTTTTGCTCACTTCTAACCCGTTTTAAGCCACTGCTGTCCTTTTCGGACTTATTTTTGCCCATTTCTACCGTGATTTAAGACTTTTTTTCCATTTCTAACTTGGTTTTTTCAACTTCTAACCCATTTTAAGCCCTCTTTTTACTACGCTCACGCATTTTTGGCCATTTCCTGCCTGGTTTCGGTCATTTTTGCCCCTATCTAGCAAGTTTTAAGCCATTTTCGGCCATTTCTAACCGGGTTTTCCCCATTTCTAAGTCTGCTTAAGCGATTTTCGCATTCTTCGAACCCATTTTGGGCAATTTCTGCCCAGTTTTGTGACATTTCTGCAATTTCTACCTAGTTTTAAACCATGTTTGTGTATTTCAAACCCTTTTTTGGTCACTTCTATCATTTTTTCCCATTTCTAACCCGTTTTTAAGCCACTTTTGACCATTTCCAAGCCATTTTTGCCCACTTCTAACCCATTTTTGCACATTTCTAACCCGCTTTCAGCCATTTTGGGCCATTTCTAATCCATTTTTGCCCACTTCTATCCCGTTTTAGGAAGCTGTTTGCCATTTCTAAGAGAACTTTGCCTCTATCTAAACCTTTCTTCCTCACTTCTAGCCCGTTGTAAGCCATTGTTTTCCTTTCTGACTTATTTTTGCCCATTTCTTCTGTGGTTTAAGACTGTTTTTCCCGTTTTGGAACCTGGTTTTGTCAACTTCTAACCCATTTTAAGCCGTCTTTTTCCATTGCTTACTTCTTTTTGGCCATTTCCTGCCTGTTTTCTGTCATTTTTGCCCACTTCTAGCGCATTTTAAGCCATTTTCGGCCATTTCTCACCTGGTTTTGCCCATTTCTAACTCTGATTAAGTGATTTTTGCATTCTTCCAACTCATTTTTGGCAATTTCTGACCCCTTTGGTGCTTTGTTTTCAATTTCTACCTGGTTTTAAACCTTGTTTCTCTGTTTCAAACTCATTTTTGGTCACTTCCACAAGCCACTTTTGGCCATTTCTAGCCCATTTACACACAGCTCTAGCCCGTTTTAAGAAGTTGTTTGACATTTCCAAGCCATTTTTGCCCGTTTCTAAACCGGTTTTGCTCACTTCTAACGCGTTTTAAGCCACTGCTGTCCTTTTCGGACTTATTTTTGCCCATTTCTACCGTGATTTAAGACTTTTTTTCCATTTCTAACTTGGTTTTTTCAACTTCTAACCCATTTTAAGCCCTCTTTTTACTACGCTCACGCATTTTTGGCCATTTCCTGCCTGGTTTCGGTCATTTTTGCCCCTATCTAGCAAGTTTTAAGCCATTTTCGGCCATTTCTAACCGGGTTTTCCCCATTTCTAAGTCTGCTTAAGCGATTTTCGCATTCTTCGAACCCATTTTGGGCAATTTCTGCCCAGTTTTGTGACATTTCTGCAATTTCTACCTAGTTTTAAACCATGTTTGTGCATTTCAAACCCTTTCTTGCTCACTTCTATCATTTTTTCCCATTTCTAACCCGTTTTAAGCCACTTTTGACCATTTCCAAGCCATTTTTGCCCACTTCTAACCCATTTTTGCACATTTCTAACCCGCTTTCAGCCATTTTGGGCCATTTCTAATCCATTTTTGCCCACTTCTATCCCGTTTTAGGAAGCTGTTTGCCATTTCTAAGAGAACTTTGCCTCTATCTAAACCTTTCTTCCTCACTTCTAGCCCGTTGTAAGCCATTGTTTTCCTTTTCTGACTTATTTTTGCCCATTTCTTCTGTGGTTTAAGACTGTTTTTCCCGTTTTGGAACCTGGTTTTGTCAACTTCTAACCCATTTTAAGCCGTCTTTTTCCATTGCTTACTTCTTTTTGGCCATTTCCTGCCTGTTTTCTGTCATTTTTGCCCACTTCTAGCGCATTTTAAGCCATTTTCGGCCATTTCTCACCTGGTTTTGCCCATTTCTAACTCTGATTAAGTGATTTTTGCATTCTTCCAACTCATTTTTGGCAATTTCTGACCCCTTTGGTGCTTTGTTTTCAATTTCTACCTGGTTTTAAACCTTGTTTCTCTGTTTCAAACTCATTTTTGGTCACTTCCACAAGCCACTTTTGGCCATTTCTAGCCCATTTACACACAGCTCTAGCCCGTTTTAAGAAGTTGTTTGACATTTCCAAGCCATTTTTGCCCGTTTCTAAACGGTTTTGCTCACTTCTAACGCGTTTTAAGCCACTGCTGTCCTTTTCGGACTTATTTTTGCCCATTTCTACCGTGATTTAAGACTTTTTTTCCATTTCTAACTTGGTTTTTTCAACTTCTAACCCATTTTAAGCCCTCTTTTTACTACGCTCACGCATTTTTGGCCATTTCCTGCCTGGTTTCGGTCATTTTTGCCCCTATCTAGCAAGTTTTAAGCCATTTTCGGCCATTTCTAACCGGGTTTTCCCCATTTCTAAGTCTGCTTAAGCGATTTTCGCATTCTTCGAACCCATTTTGGGCAATTTCTGCCCAGTTTTGTGACATTTCTGCAATTTCTACCTAGTTTTAAACCATGTTTGTGCATTTCAAACCCTTTCTTGCTCACTTCTATCATTTTTTCCCATTTCTAACCCGTTTTAAGCCACTTTTGACCATTTCCAAGCCATTTTTGCCCACTTCTAACCCATTTTTGCACATTTCTAACCCGCTTTCAGCCATTTTGGGCCATTTCTAATCCATTTTTGCCCACTTCTATCCCGTTTTAGGAAGCTGTTTGCCATTTCTAAGAGAATTTTGCCCCTATCTAAACCTTTCTTCCTCACTTCTAGCCCGTTGTAAGCCATTGTTTTCCTTTTCTGACTTATTTTTGCCCATTTCTTCTGTGGTTTAAGACTGTTTTTCCCGTTTTGGAACCTGGTTTTGTCAACTTCTAACCCATTTTAAGCCGTCTTTTTCCATTGCTTACTTCTTTTTGGCCATTTCCTGCCTGTTTTCTGTCATTTTTGCCCACTTCTAGCGCATTTTAAGCCATTTTCGGCCATTTCTCACCTGGTTTTGCCCATTTCTAACTCTGATTAAGTGATTTTTGCATTCTTCCAACTCATTTTTGGCAATTTCTGACCCCTTTGGTGCTTTGTTTTCAATTTCTACCTGGTTTTAAACCTTGTTTCTCTGTTTCAAACTCATTTTTGGTCACTTCCACAAGCCACTTTTGGCCATTTCTAGCCCATTTACACACAGCTCTAGCCCGTTTTAAGAAGTTGTTTGACATTTCCAAGCCATTTTTGCCCGTTTCTAAACCGGTTTTGCTCACTTCTAACCCGTTTTAAGCCACTGCTGTCCTTTTCGGACTTATTTTTGCCCATTTCTACCGTGATTTAAGACTTTTTTCCATTTCTAACTTGGTTTTTTCAACTTCTAACCCATTTTAAGCCCTCTTTTTACTACGCTCACGCATTTTTGGCCATTTCCTGCCTGGTTTCGGTCATTTTTGCCCATATCTAGCAAGTTTTAAGCCATTTTCGGCCATTTCTAACCGGGTTTTCCCCATTTCTAAGTCTGCTTAAGCGATTTTCGCATTCTTCGAACCCATTTGGGGCAATTTCTGCCCAGTTTTGTGACATTTCTGCAATTTCTACCTAGTTTTAAACCATGTTTGGGTATTTCAAACCCTTTTTTGGTCACTTCTATCATTTTTTCCCATTTCTAACCCGTTTTAAGCCACTTTTGACCATTTCCAAGCCATTTTTGCCCACTTCTAACCCATTTTTGCACATTTCTAACCCGCTTTCAGCCATTTTGGGCCATTTCTAATCCATTTTTGCCCACTTCTATCCCGTTTTAGGAAGCTGTTTGCCATTTCTAAGAGAACTTTGCCTCTATCTAAACCTTTCTTCCTCACTTCTAGCCCGTTGTAAGCCATTGTTTTCCTTTTCTGACTTATTTTTGCCCATTTCTTCTGTGGTTTAAGACTGTTTTTCCCGTTTTGGAACCTGGTTTTGTCAACTTCTAACCCATTTTAAGCCGTCTTTTTCCATTGCTTACTTCTTTTTGGCCATTTCCTGCCTGTTTTCTGTCATTTTTTGCCCACTTCTAGCGCATTTTAAGCCATTTTCGGCCATTTCTCACCTGGTTTTGCCCATTTCTAACTCTGATTAAGTGATTTTTGCATTCTTCCAACTCATTTTTGGCAATTTCTGACCCCTTTGGTGCTTTGTTTTCAATTTCTACCTGGTTTTAAACCTTGTTTCTCTGTTTCAAACTCATTTTTGGTCACTTCCACAAGCCACTTTTGGCCATTTCTAGCCCATTTACACACAGCTCTAGCCCGTTTTAAGAAGTTGTTTGACATTTCCAAGCCATTTTTGCCCGTTTCTAAACCGGTTTTGCTCACTTCTAACCCGTTTTAAGCCACTGCTGTCCTTTTCGGACTTATTTTTGCCCATTTCTACCGTGATTTAAGACTTTTTTTTCCATTTCTAACTTGGTTTTTTCAACTTCTAACCCATTTTAAGCCCTCTTTTTACTACGCTCACGCATTTTTGGCCATTTCCTGCCTGGTTTCGGTCATTTTTGCCTCTATCTAGCAAGTTTTAAGCCATTTTCGGCCATTTCTAACCGGGTTTTCCCCATTTCTAAGTCTGCTTAAGCGATTTTCGCATTCTTCGAACCCATTTGGGGCAATTTCTGCCCAGTTTTGTGACATTTCTGCAATTTCTACCTAGTTTTAAACCATGTTTGTGTATTTCAAACCCTTTTTTGGTCACTTCTATCATTTTTTCCCATTTCTAACCCGTTTTAAGCCACTTTTGACCATTTCCAAGCCATTTTTGCCCACTTCTAACCCATTTTTGCACATTTCTAACCCGCTTTCAGCCATTTTGGGCCATTTCTAATCCATTTTTGCCCACTTCTATCCCGTTTTAGGAAGCTGTTTGCCATTTCTAAGAGAACTTTGCCTCTATCTAAACCTTTCTTCCTCACTTCTAGCCCGTTGTAAGCCATTGTTTTCCTTTTCTGACTTATTTTTGCCCATTTCTTCTGTGGTTTAAGACTGTTTTTTCCCGTTTTGGAACCTGGTTTTGTCAACTTCTAACCCATTTTAAGCCGTCTTTTTCCATTGCTTACTTCTTTTTGGCCATTTCCTGCCTGTTTTCTGTCATTTTTGCCCACTTCTAGCGCATTTTAAGCCATTTTCGGCCATTTCTCACCTGGTTTTGCCCATTTCTAACTCTGATTAAGTGATTTTTGCATTCTTCCAACTCATTTTTGGCAATTTCTGACCCCTTTGGTGCTTTGTTTTCAATTTCTACCTGGTTTTAAACCTTGTTTCTCTGTTTCAAACTCATTTTTGGTCACTTCCACAAGCCACTTTTGGCCATTTCTAGCCCATTTACACACAGCTCTAGCCCGTTTTAAGAAGTTGTTTGACATTTCCAAGCCAGTTTTGCCCGTTTCTAAGCCGGTTTTGCTCACTTCTAACCCGTTTTAAGCCACTGCTGTCCTTTTCGGACTTATTTTTGCCCATTTCTACCGTGATTTAAGACTTTTTTTTTCCATTTCTAACTTGGTTTATTTCAACTTCTAACCCATTTTAAGCCCTCTTTTTACTACGCTCACGCATTTTTGGCCATTTCCTGCCTGGTTTCGGTCATTTTTGCCCCTATCTAGCAAGTTTTAAGCCATTTTCGGCCATTTCTAACCGGGTTTTCCCCATTTCTAAGTCTGCTTAAGCGATTTTCGCATTCTTCGAACCCATTTTGGGCAATTTCTGCCCAGTTTTGTGACATTTCTGCAATTTCTACCTAGTTTTAAACCATGTTTGTGCATTTCAAACCCTTTCTTGCTCACTTCTATCATTTTTTCCCATTTCTAACCCGTTTTAAGCCACTTTTGACCATTTCCAAGCCATTTTTGCCCACTTCTAACCCATTTTTGCACATTCTAACACGCTTTCAGCCATTTTGGGCCATTTCTAATCATTTTTGCCCACTTCTATCCCGTTTTAGGAAGCTGTTTGCCATTTCTAAGAGAATTTTGCCCCTATCTAAACCTTTCTTCCTCACTTCTAGCCCGTTGTAAGCCATTGTTTTCCTTTTCTGACTTATTTTTGCCCATTTCTTCTGTGGTTTAAGACTGTTTTTCCCGTTTTGGAACCTGGTTTTGTCAACTTCTAACCCATTTTAAGCCGTCTTTTTCCATTGCTTACTTCTTTTTGGCCATTTCCTGCCTGTTTTCTGTCATTTTTGCCCACTTCTAGCGCATTTTAAGCCATTTTCGGCCATTTCTCACCTGGTTTTGCCCATTTCTAACTCTGATTAAGTGATTTTTGCATTCTTCCAACTCATTTTTGGCAATTTCTGACCCCTTTGGTGCTTTGTTTTCAATTTCTACCTGGTTTTAAACCTTGTTTCTCTGTTTCAAACTCATTTTTGGTCACTTCCACAAGCCACTTTTGGCCATTTCTAGCCCATTTACACACAGCTCTAGCCCGTTTTAAGAAGTTGTTTGACATTTCCAAGCCAGTTTTGCCCGTTTCTAAACCGGTTTTGCTCACGTCTAACCCGTTTTAAGCCACTGCTGTCCTTTTCGGACTTATTTTTGCCCATTTCTACCGTGATTTAAGACTTTTTTTCCATTTCTAACTTGGTTTTTTCAACTTCTAACCCATTTTAAGCCCTCTTTTTACTACGCTCACGCATTTTTTGGCCATTTCCTGCCTGGTTTCGGTCATTTTTGCCCCTATCTAGCAAGTTTTAAGCCATTTTCGGCCATTTCTAACCGGGTTTTCCCCATTTCTAAGTCTGCTTAAGCGATTTTCGCATTCTTCGAACCCATTTGGGGCAATTTCTGCCCAGTTTTGTGACATTTCTGCAATTTCTACCTAGTTTTAAACCATGTTTGGGTACTTCAAACCCTTTTTGGTCACTTCTATCATTTTTTCCCATTTCTAACCCGTTTTAAGCCACTTTGACCATTTCCAAGCCATTTTTGCCCACTTCTAACCCATTTTTGCACATTTCTAACCCGCTTTCAGCCATTTTGGGCCATTTCTAATCCATTTTTGCCCACTTCTATCCCGTTTAGGAAGCTGTTTGCCATTTCTAAGAGAACTTTGCCTCTATCTAAACCTTTCTTCCTCACTTCTAGCCCGTTGTAAGCCATTGTTTTCCTTTTCTGACTTATTTTTGCCCATTTCTTCTGTGGTTTAAGACTGTTTTTCCGTTTTGGAACCTGGTTTTGTCAACTTCTAACCCATTTTAAGCCGTCTTTTTCCATTGCTTACTTCTTTTTGGCCATTTCCTGCCTGTTTCTGTCATTTTTGCCCACTTCTAGCGCATTTTAAGCCATTTTTGGCCATTTCTCACCTGGTTTTGCCCATTCTAACTCTGATTAAGTGATTTTTGCATTCTTCCAACTCATTTTTGGCAATTTCTGACCCCTTTGGTGCTTTGTTTCAATTTCTACCTGGTTTTAAACCTTGTTTCTCTGTTTCAAACTCATTTTTGGTCACTTCCACAAGCCACTTTTGGCCATTTCTAGCCCATTTACACACAGCTCTAGCCCGTTTTAAGAAGTTGTTTGACATTTCCAAGCCATTTTTGCCCGTTTCTAAACCGGTTTTGCTCACTTCTAACGCGTTTTAAGTCACTGCTGTCCTTTTCGGACTTATTTTTGCCCATTTCTACCGTGATTTAAGACTTTTTTTCCATTTCTAACTTGGTTTTTTCAACTTCTAACCCATTTTAAGCCCTCTTTTTACTACGCTCACGCATTTTTGGCCATTTCCTGCCTGGTTTCGGTCATTTTTGCCCCTATCTAGCAAGTTTTAAGCCATTTTCGGCCATTTCTAACCGGGTTTTCCCCATTTCTAAGTCTGCTTAAGCGATTTTCGCATTCTTCGAACCCATTTTTGGCAATTTCTGCCCAGTTTTGTGACATTTCTGCAATTTCTACCTAGTTTTAAACCATGTTTGTGCTTTCAAACCCTTTTTTGGTCACTTCTATCATTTTTTCCCATTTCTAACCCGTTTTAAGCCACTTTTGACCATTTCCAAGCCATTTTTGCCCACTTCTAACCCATTTTTGCACATTTCTAACCCGCTTTCAGCCATTTTGGGCCATTTCTAATCCATTTTTGCCCACTTCTATCCCGTTTTAGGAAGCTGTTTGCCATTTCTAAGAGAACTTTGCCTCTATCTAAACCTTTCTTCCTCACTTCTAGCCCGTTGTAAGCCATTGTTTTCCTTTTCTGACTTATTTTTGCCCATTTCTTCTGTGGTTTAAGACTGTTTTTCCCGTTTTGGAACCTGGTTTTGTCAACTTCTAACCCATTTTAAGCCGTCTTTTTCCATTGCTTACTTCTTTTTGGCCATTTCCTGCCTGTTTTCTGTCATTTTTGCCCACTTCTAGCGCATTTTAAGCCATTTTCGGCCATTTCTCACCTGGTTTTGCCCATTTCTAACTCTGATTAAGTGATTTTTGCATTCTTCCAACTCATTTTTGGCAATTTCTGACCCCTTTGGTGCTTTGTTTTCAATTTCTACCTGGTTTTAAACCTTGTTTCTCTGTTTCAAACTCATTTTTGGTCACTTCCACAAGCCACTTTTGGCCATTTCTAGCCCATTTACACACAGCTCTAGCCCGTTTTAAGAAGTTGTTTGACATTTCCAAGCCATTTTTGCCCGTTTCTAAACCGGTTTTGCTCACTTCTAACGCGTTTTAAGCCACTGCTGTCCTTTTCGGACTTATTTTTGCCCATTTCTACCGTGATTTAAGACTTTTTTTCCATTTCTAACTTGGTTTTTTCAACTTCTAACCCATTTTAAGCCCTCTTTTTACTACGCTCACGCAATTTTTGGCCATTTCCTGCCTGGTTTCGGTCATTTTTGCCCCTATCTAGCAAGTTTTAAGCCATTTTTCGGCCATTTCTACCGGGTTTTCCCCATTTCTAAGTCTGCTTAAGCGATTTTCGCATTCTTCGAACCCATTTTTGGCAATTTCTGCCCAGTTTTGTGACATTTCTGCAATTTCTACCTAGTTTTAAACCATGTTTGTGCATTTCAAACCCTTTTTTGGTCACTTCTATCATTTTTTCCCATTTCTAACCCGTTTTAAGCCACTTTTGACCATTTCCAAGCCATTTTTGCCCACTTCTAACCCATTTTTGCACATTTCTAACCGCTTTCAGCCATTTTGGGCCATTTCTAATCCATTTTTGCCCACTTCTATCCCGTTTTAGGAAGCTGTTTGCATTTCTAAGAGAAACTTTGCCTCTATCTAAACCTTTCTTCCTCACTTCTAGCCGTTGTAAGCCATTGTTTTCCTTTTCTGACTTATTTTTGCCCATTTCTTCTGTGGTTTAAGACTGTTTTTCCCGTTTTGGAACCTGGTTTTGTCAACTTCTAACCCATTTTAAGCCGTCTTTTTCCATTGCTTACTTCTTTTTGGCCATTTCCTGCCTGTTTTCTGTCATTTTTGCCCACTTCTAGCGCATTTTAAGCCATTTTCGGCCATTTCTCACCTGGTTTTGCCCATTTCTAACTCTGATTAACTGATTTTTGCATTCTTCCAACTCATTTTTGGCAATTTCTGACCCCTTTGGTGCTTTGTTTTCAATTTCTACCTGGTTTTAAACCTTGTTTCTCTGTTTCAAACTCATTTTTGGTCACTTCCACAAGCCACTTTTGGCCATTTCTAGCCCATTTACACACAGCTCTAGCCCGTTTTAAGAAGTTGTTTGACATTTCCAAGCCATTTTTGCCCGTTTCTAACCGGTTTTGCTCACTTCTAACCCGTTTTTAAGCCACTGCTGTCCTTTTCGGACTTATTTTTGCCCATTTCTACCGTGATTTAAGACTTTTTTTCCATTTCTAACTTGGTTTTTTCAACTTCTAACCCATTTTAAGCCCTCTTTTTACTACGCTCACGCATTTTTGGCCATTTCCTGCCTGGTTTCGGTCATTTTTGCCCCTATCTAGCAAGTTTTAAGCCATTTTCGGCCATTTCTAACCGGGTTTTCCCCATTTCTAAGTCTGCTTAAGCGATTTTCGCATTCTTCGAACCCATTTTGGGCAATTTCTGCCCAGTTTTGTGACATTTCTGCAATTTCTACCTAGTTTAAACCATGTTTGTGCATTTCAAACCCTTTCTTGGTCACTTCTATATTTTTTCCCATTTCTAACCGTTTTAAGCCACTTTTGACCGTTTCCAAGCCATTTTTGCCCACTTCTAACCCATTTTTGCACATTTCTAACCCGCTTTCAGCCATTTTGGCCATTTCTAATCCATTTTTGCCCACTTCTATCCCGTTTTAGGAAGCTGTTTGCCATTTCTAAGAGAATTTTGCCCCTATCTAAACCTTTCTTCCTCACTTCTAGCCCGTTGTAAGCCATTGTTTTCCTTTTCTGACTTATTTTTGCCCATTTCTTCTGTGGTTTGAGACTGTTTTTCCCGTTTTGGAACCTGGTTTTGTCAACTTCTAACCCATTTTAAGCCGTCTTTTTCCATTGCTTACTTCTTTTTGGCCATTTCCTGCCTGTTTTCTGTCATTTTTGCCCACTTCTAGCGCATTTTAAGCCATTTTCGGCCATTTCTCACCTGGTTTTGCCCATTTCTAACTCTGATTAACTGATTTTTGCATTCTTCAAACTCATTTTTAGCAATTTCTGAACCCTTTGGTGCTTTGTTTTTCAATTTCTACCTGGTTTTAAACCTTGTTTCTCTGTTTCAAACTCATTTTTGGTCACTTCCACAAGCCACTTTTGGCCATTTCTAGCCCATTACACACAGCTCTAGCCCGTTTTAAGAAGTTGTTTGACATTTCCAAGCCAGTTTTGCCCGTTTCTAAACCGGTTTTGCTCACTTCTAACGCGTTTTAAGCCACTGCTGTCCTTTTCGGACTTATTTTTGCCCATTTCTACCGTGATTTAAGACTTTTTTTCCAATTCTAACTTGGTTTTTTCAACTTCTAACCCATTTTAAGCCCTCTTTTTACTACGCTCACGCATTTTTGGCCATTTCCTGCCTGGTTTCGGTCATTTTTTGCCTCTATCTAGCAAGTTTTAAGCCATTTTCGGCCATTTCTAACCGGGTTTTCCCCATTTCTAAGTCTGCTTAAGCGATTTTCGCATTCTTCGAACCCATTTTGGGCAATTTCTGCCCAGTTTTGTGACATTTCTGCAATTTCTACCTCGTTTTAAACCATGTTTGGGTATTTCAAACCCTTTTTTGGTCACTTCTATCATTTTTTCCCATTTCTAACCCGTTTTAAGCCACTTTTGACCATTTCCAAGCCATTTTTGCCCAATTCTAACCCATTTTTGCACATTTCTAACCCGCTTTCAGCCATTTTGGGCCATTTCTAATCCATTTTTGCCCACTTCTATCCCGTTTTAGGAAGCTGTTTGCCATTTCTAAGAGAATTTTGCCCCTATCTAAACCTTTCTTCCTCACTTCTAGCCCGTTGTAAGCCATTGTTTTCCTTTTCTGACTTATTTTTGCCCATTTCTTCTGTGGTTTAAGACTGTTTTTCCCGTTTTGGAACCTGGCTTTGTCAACTTCTAACCCATTTTAAGCCGTCTTTTTCCATTGCTTACTTCTTTTTGGCCATTTCCTGCCTGTTTTCTGTCATTTTTGCCCACTTCTAGCGCATTTTAAGCCATTTTCGGCCATTTCTCACCTGGTTTTGCCCATTTCTAACTCTGATTAAGTGATTTTTGCATTCTTCCAACTCATTTTTAGCAATTTCTGACCCCTTTGGTGCTTTGTTTTCAATTTCTACCTGGTTTTAAACCTTGTTTCTCTGTTTCAAACTCATTTTTGGTCACTTCCACAAGCCACTTTTGGCCATTTCTAGCCCATTTACACACAGCTCTAGCCCGTTTTAAGAAGTTGTTTGACATTTCCAAGCCAGTTTTGCCCGTTTCTAAACCGGTTTTGCTCACTTCTAACCCGTTTTAAGCCACTGCTGTCCTTTTCGGACTTATTTTTGCCCATTTCTACCGTGATTTAAGACTTTTTTTCCATTTCTAACTTGGTTTTTTCAACTTCTAACCCATTTTAAGCCCTCTTTTTACTACGCTCACGCATTTTTGGCCATTTCCTGCCTGGTTTCGGTCATTTTTGCCCCTATCTAGCAAGTTTTAAGCCATTTTCGGCCATTTCTAACCGGGTTTTCCCCATTTCTAAGTCTGCTTAAGCGATTTTCGCATTCTTCGAACCCATTTTGGGCAATTTCTGCCCAGTTTTGTGACATTTCTGCAATTTCTACCTAGTTTTAAACCATGTTTGTGCATTTCAAACCCTTTCTTGGTCACTTCTATCATTTTTTCCCATTTCTAACCCGTTTTAAGCCACTTTTGACCATTTCCAAGCCATTTTTGCCCACTTCTAACCCATTTTTGCACATTTCTAACCCGCTTTCAGCCATTTTGGGCCATTTCTAATCCATTTTTGCCCACTTCTATCCCGTTTTAGGAAGCTGTTTGCCATTTCTAAGAGAATTTTGCCCCTATCTAAACCTTTCTTCCTCACTTCTAGCCCGTTGTAAGCCATTGTTTTCCTTTTCTGACTCATTTTTGCCCATTTCTTCTGTGGTTTAAGACTGTTTTTCCCGTTTTGGAACCTGGTTTTGTCAACTTCTAACCCATTTTAAGCCGTCTTTTTCCATTGCTTACTTCTTTTTGGCCATTTCCTGCCTGTTTTCTGTCATTTTTGCCCACTTCTAGCGCATTTTAAGCCATTTTCGGCCATTTCTCACCTGGTTTTGCCCATTTCTAACTCTGATTAAGTGATTTTTGCATTCTTCCAACTCATTTTTGGCAATTTCTGACCCCTTTGGTGCTTTGTTTTCAATTTCTACCTGGTTTTAAACCTTGTTTCTCTGTTTCAAACTCATTTTTGGTCACTTCCACAAGCCGCTTTTGGCCATTTCTAGCCCATTTACACACAGCTCTAGCCCGTTTTAAGAAGTTGTTTGACATTTCCAAGCCATTTTTGCCCGTTTCTAAGCCGGTTTTGCTCACGTCTAACCCGTTTTAAGCCACTGCTGTCCTTTTCGGACTTATTTTTGCCCATTTCTACCGTGATTTAAGACTTTTTTTCCATTTCTAACTTGGTTTTTTCAACTTCTAACCCATTTTAAGCCCTCTTTTTACTACGCTCACGCATTTTTGGCCATTTCCTGCCTGGTTTCGGTCATTTTTGCCCCTATCTAGCAAGTTTTAAGCCATTTTCGGCCATTTCTAACCGGGTTTTCCCCATTTCTAAGTCTGCTTAAGCGATTTTCGCATTCTTCGAACCCATTTTGGGCAATTTCTGCCCAGTTTTGTGACATTTCTGCAATTTCTACCTAGTTTTAAACCATGTTTGTGCATTTCAAACCCTTTCTTGGTCACTTCTATCATTTTTTCCCATTTCTAACCCGTTTTAAGCCACTTTTGACCATTTCCAAGCCATTTTTGCCCACTTCTAACCCATTTTTGCACATTTCTAACCCGCTTTCAGCCATTTTGGGCCATTTCTAATCCATTTTTGCCCACTTCTATCCCGTTTTAGGAAGCTGTTTGCCATTTCTAAGAGAATTTTGCCCCTATCTAAACCTTTCTTCCTCACTTCTAGCCCGTTGTAAGCCATTGTTTTCCTTTTCTGACTCATTTTTGCCCATTTCTTCTGTGGTTTAAGACTGTTTTTCCCGTTTTGGAACCTGGTTTTGTCAACTTCTAACCCATTTTAAGCCGTCTTTTTCCATTGCTTACTTCTTTTTGGCCATTTCCTGCCTGTTTTCTGTCATTTTTGCCCACTTCTAGCGCATTTTAAGCCATTTTCGGCCATTTCTCACCTGGTTTTGCCCATTTCTAACTCTGATTAAGTGATTTTTGCATTCTTCCAACTCATTTTTGGCAATTTCTGACCCCTTTGGTGCTTTGTTTTCAATTTCTACCTGGTTTTAAACCTTGTTTCTCTGTTTCAAACTCATTTTTGGTCACTTCCACAAGCCACTTTTGGCCATTTCTAGCCCATTTACACACAGCTCTAGCCCGTTTTAAGAAGTTGTTTGACATTTCCAAGCCAGTTTTGCCCGTTTCTAAACCGGTTTTGCTCACGTCTAACCCGTTTTAAGCCACTGCTGTCCTTTTCGGACTTATTTTTGCCCATTTCTACCGTGATTTAAGACTTTTTTTCCATTTCTAACTTGGTTTTTTCAACTTCTAACCCATTTTAAGCCCTCTTTTTACTACGCTCACGCATTTTTGGCCATTTCCTGCCTGGTTTCGGTCATTTTTGCCCCTATCTAGCAAGTTTTAAGCCATTTTCGGCCATTTCTAACCGGGTTTTCCCCATTTCTAAGTCTGCTTAAGCGATTTTCGCATTCTTCGAACCCATTTTGGGCAATTTCTGCCCAGTTTTGTGACATTTCTGCAATTTCTACCTAGTTTTAAACCATGTTTGTGCATTTCAAACCCTTTCTTGGTCACTTCTATCATTTTTTTTCCCATTTCTAACCCGTTTTAAGCCACTTTTGACCATTTCCAAGCCATTTTTGCCCACTTCTAACCCATTTTTGCACATTTCTAACCCGCTTTCAGCCATTTTGGGCCATTTCTAATCCATTTTTGCCCACTTCTATCCCGTTTTAGGAAGCTGTTTGCCATTTCTAAGAGAATTTTGCCCCTATCTAAACCTTTCTTCCTCACTTCTAGCCCGTTGTAAGCCATTGTTTTCCTTTTCTGACTTATTTTTGCCCATTTCTTCGGTGGTTTAAGACTGTTTTTCCCGTTTTGGAACCTGGTTTTGTCAACTTCTAACCCATTTTAAGCCGTCTTTTTCCATTGCTTACTTCTTTTTGGCCATTTCCTGCCTGTTTTCTGTCATTTTTGCCCACTTCTAGCGCATTTTAAGCCATTTTCGGCCATTTCTCACCTGGTTTTGCCCATTTCTAACTCTGATTAAGTGATTTTTGCATTCTTCCAACTCATTTTTGGCAATTTCTGACCCCTTTGGTGCTTTGTTTTCAATTTCTACCTGGTTTTAAACCTTGTTTCTCTGTTTCAAACTCATTTTTGGTCACTTCCACAAGCCGCTTTTGGCCATTTCTAGCCCATTTACACACAGCTCTAGCCCGTTTTAAGAAGTTGTTTGACATTTCCAAGCCATTTTTGCCCATTTCTAAACCGGTTTTGCTCACTTCTAACGCGTTTTAAGCCACTGCTGTCCTTTTCGGACTTATTTTTGCCCATTTCTACCGTGATTTAAGACTTTTTTTCCATTTCTAACTTGGTTTTTTCAACTTCTAACCCATTTTAAGCCCTCTTTTTACTACGCTCACGCATTTTTGGCCATTTCCTGCCTGGTTTCGGTCATTTTTGCCCATATCTAGCAAGTTTTAAGCCATTTTCGGCCATTTCTAACCGGGTTTTCCCCATTTCTAAGTCTGCTTAAGCGATTTTCGCATTCTTCGAACCCATTTGGGGCAATTTCTGCCCAGTTTTGTGACATTTCTGCAATTTCTACCTAGTTTTAAACCATGTTTGGGTATTTCAAACCCTTTCTTGGTCACTTCTATCATTTTTTCCCATTTCTAACCCGTTTTAAGCCACTTTTGACCATTTCCAAGCCATTTTTGCCCACTTCTAACCCATTTTTGCACATTTCTAACCCGCTTTCAGCCATTTTGGGCCATTTCTAATCCATTTTTGCCCACTTCTATCCCGTTTTAGGAAGCTGTTTGCCATTTCTAAGAGAATTTTGCCTCTATCTAAACCTTTCTTCCTCACTTCTAGCCCGTTGTAAGCCATTGTTTTCCTTTTCTGACTTATTTTTGCCCATTTCTTCTGTGGTTTAAGACTGTTTTTCCCGTTTTGGAACCTGGTTTTGTCAACTTCTAACCCATTTTAAGCCGTCTTTTTCCATTGCTTACTTCTTTTTGGCCATTTCCTGCCTGTTTTCTGTCATTTTTGCCCACTTCTAGCGCATTTTAAGCCATTTTCGGCCATTTCTCACCTGGTTTTGCCCATTTCTAACTCTGATTAAGTGATTTTTGCATTCTTCCAACTCATTTTTGGCAATTTCTGACCCCTTTGGTGCTTTGTTTTCAATTTCTACCTGGTTTTAAACCTTGTTTCTCTGTTTCAAACTCATTTTTGGTCACTTCCACAAGCCGCTTTTGGCCATTTCTAGCCCATTTACACACAGCTCTAGCCCGTTTTAAGAAGTTGTTTGACATTTCCAAGCCATTTTTGCCCGTTTCTAAACCGGTTTTGCTCACGTCTAACCCGTTTTAAGCCACTGCTGTCCTTTTCGGACTTATTTTTGCCCATTTCTACCGTGATTTAAGACTTTTTTTCCATTTCTAACTTGGTTTTTTCAACTTCTAACCCATTTTAAGCCCTCTTTTTACTACGCTCACGCATTTTTGGCCATTTCCTGCCTGGTTTCGGTCATTTTTGCCCCTATCTAGCAAGTTTTAAGCCATTTTCGGCCATTTCTAACCGGGTTTTCCCCATTTCTAAGTCTGCTTAAGCGATTTTCGCATTCTTCGAACCCATTTGGGGCAATTTCTGCCCAGTTTTGTGACATTTCTGCAATTTCTACCTAGTTTTAAACCATGTTTGTGCATTTCAAACCCTTTCTTGGTCACTTCTATCATTTTTTCCCATTTCTAACCCGTTTTAAGCCACTTTTGACCATTTCCAAGCCATTTTTGCCCACTTCTAACCCATTTTTGCACATTTCTAACCCGCTTTCAGCCATTTTGGGCCATTTCTAATCCATTTTTGCCCACTTCTATCCCGTTTTAGGAAGCTGTTTGCCATTTCTAAGAGAACTTTGCCTCTGTCTAAACCTTTCTTCCTCACTTCTAGCCCGTTGTAAGCCATTGTTTTCCTTTTCTGACTTATTTTTGCCCATTTCTTCTGCGGTTTAAGACTGTTTTTCCCGTTTTGGAACCTGGTTTTGTCAACTTCTAACCCATTTTAAGCCGTCTTTTTCCATTGCTTACTTCTTTTTGGCCATTTCCTGCCTGTTTTCTGTCATTTTTGCCCACTTCTAGCGCATTTTAAGCCATTTTCGGCCATTTCTCACCTGGTTTTGCCCATTTCTAACTCTGATTAAGTGATTTTTGCATTCTTCCAACTCATTTTTGGCAATTTCTGACCCCTTTGGTGCTTTGTTTTCAATTTCTACCTGGTTTTAAACCTTGTTTCTCTGTTTCAAACTCATTTTTGGTCACTTCCACAAGCCACTTTTGGCCATTTCTAGCCCATTTACACACAGCTCTAGCCCGTTTTAAGAAGTTGTTTGACATTTCCAAGCCATTTTTGCCCGTTTCTAAACTGGTTTTGCTCACTTCTAACGCGTTTTAAGCCACTGCTGTCCTTTTCGGACTTATTTTTGCCCATTTCTACCGTGATTTAAGACTTTTTTTCCATTTCTAACTTGGTTTTTTCAACTTCTAACCCATTTTAAGCCCTCTTTTTACTACGCTCACGCATTTTTGGCCATTTCCTGCCTGGTTTCGGTCATTTTTGCCCATATCTAGCAAGTTTTAAGCCATTTTCGGCCATTTCTAACCGGGTTTTCCCCATTTCTAAGTCTGCTTAAGCGATTTTCGCATTCTTCGAACCCATTTTGGGCAATTTCTGCCCAGTTTTGTGACATTTCTGCAATTTCTACCTAGTTTTAAACCATGTTTGTGCATTTCAAACCCTTTCTTGGTCACTTCTATCATTTTTTTTCCCATTTCTAACCCGTTTTAAGCCACTTTTGACCATTTCCAAGCCATTTTTGCCCACTTCTAACCCATTTTTGCACATTTCTAACCCGCTTTCAGCCATTTTGGGCCATTTCTAATCCATTTTTGCCCACTTCTATCCCGTTTTAGGAAGCTGTTTGCCATTTCTAAGAGAATTTTGCCCCTATCTAAACCTTTCTTCCTCACTTCTAGCCCGTTGTAAGCCATTGTTTTCCTTTCCTGACTTATTTTTGCCCATTTCTTCTGTGGTTTAAGACTGTTTTTCCCGTTTTGGAACCTGGTTTTGTCAACTTCTAACCCATTTTAAGCCGTCTTTTTCCATTGCTTACTTCTTTTTGGCCATTTCCTGCCTGTTTTCTGTCATTTTTGCCCACTTCTAGAGCATTTTAAGCCATTTTCGGCCATTTCTCACCTGGTTTTGCCCATTTCTAACTCTGATTAAGTGATTTTTGCATTCTTCCAACTCATTTTTGGCAATTTCTGACCCCTTTGGTGCTTTGTTTTCAATTTCTATCTGGTTTTAAACCTTGTTTCTCTGTTTCAAACTCATTTTTGGTCACTTCCACAAGCCACTTTTGGCCATTTCTAGCCCATTTACACACAGCTCTAGCCCGTTTTAAGAAGTTGTTTGACATTTCCAAGCCATTTTTGCCCGTTTCTAAACCGGTTTTGCTCACGTCTAACCCGTTTTAAGCCACTGCTGTCCTTTTCGGACTTATTTTTGCCCATTTCTACCGTGATTTAAGACTTTTTTTCCATTTCTAACTTGGTTTTTTCAACTTCTAACCCATTTTAAGCCCTCTTTTTACTACGCTCACGCATTTTTGGCCATTTCCTGCCTGGTTTCGGTCATTTTTGCCCATATCTAGCAAGTTTTAAGCCATTTTCGGCCATTTCTAACCGGGTTTTCCCCATTTCTAAGTCTGCTTAAGCGATTTTCGCATTCTTCGAACCCATTTTGGGCAATTTCTTCCCAGTTTTGTGACATTTCTGCAATTTCTACCTAGTTTTAAACCATGTTTGGGTATTTCAAAACCTTTTTGGTCACTTCTATCATTTTTTCCCATTTCTAACCCGTTTTAAGCCACTTTTGACCATTTCCAAGCCATTTTTGCCCACTTCTAACCCATTTTTGCACATTTCTAACCCGCTTTCAGCCATTTTGGGCCATTTCTAATCCATTTTTGCCCACTTCTATCCCGTTTTAGGAAGCTGTTTGCCATTTCTAAGAGAATTTTGCCTCTATCTAAACCTTTCTTCCTCACTTCTAGCCCGTTGTAAGCCATTGTTTTCCTTTTCTGACTTATTTTTGCCCATTTCTTCTGTGGTTTAAGACTGTTTTTCCCGTTTTGGAACCTGGTTTTGTCAACTTCTAACCCATTTTAAGCCGTCTTTTTCCATTGCTTACTTCTTTTTGGCCATTTCCTGCCTGTTTTCTGTCATTTTTGCCCACTTCTAGAGCATTTTAAGCCATTTTCGGCCATTTCTCACCTGGTTTTGCCCATTTCTAACTCTGATTAAGTGATTTTTGCATTCTTCCCACTCATTTTTGGCAATTTCTGACCCCTTTGGTGCTTTGTTTTCAATTTCTACCTGGTTTTAAACCTTGTTTCTCTGTTTCAAACTCATTTTTGGTCACTTCCACAAGCCACTTTTGGCCATTTCTAGCCCATTTACACACAGCTCTAGCCCGTTTTAAGAAGTTGTTTGACATTTCCAAGCCAGTTTTGCCCGTTTCTAAACCGGTTTTGCTCACTTCTAACCCGTTTTAAGCCACTGCTGTCCTTTTCGGACTTATTTTTGCCCATTTCTACCGTGATTTAAGACTTTTTTTCCATTTCTAACTTGGTTTTTTCAACTTCTAACCCATTTTAAGCCCTCTTTTTACTACGCTCACGCATTTTTGGCCATTTCCTGCCTGGTTTCGGTCATTTTTGCCCTTATCTAGCTAGTTTTAAGCCATTTTCGGCCATTTCTAACCGGGTTTTCCCCATTTCTAAGTCTGCTTAAGCGATTTTCGCATTCTTCGAACCCATTTGGGGCAATTTCTGCCCAGTTTTGTGACATTTCTGCAATTTCTACCTAGTTTTAAACCATGTTTGTGCATTTCAAACCCTTTCTTGGTCACTTCTATCATTTTTTCCCATTTCTAACCCGTTTTAAGCCACTTTTGACCATTTCCAAGCCATTTTTGCCCACTTCTAACCCATTTTTGCACATTTCTAACCCGCTTTCAGCCATTTTGGGCCATTTCTAATCCATTTTTGCCCACTTCTATCCCGTTTTAGGAAGCTGTTTGCCATTTCTAAGAGAACTTTGCCTCTATCTAAACCTTTCTTCCTCACTTCTAGCCCGTTGTAAGCCATTGTTTTCCTTTTCTGACTTATTTTTGCCCATTTCTTCTGTGGTTTAAGACTGTTTTTCCCGTTTTGGAACCTGGTTTTGTCAACTTCTAACCCATTTTAAGCCGTCTTTTTCCATTGCTTACTTCTTTTTGGCCATTTCCTGCCTGTTTTCTGTCATTTTTGCCCACTTCTAGCGCATTTTAAGCCATTTTCGGCCATTTCTCACCTGGTTTTGCCCATTTCTAACTCTGATTAAGTGATTTTTGCATTCTTCCAACTCATTTTTGGCAATTTCTGACCCCTTTGGTGCTTTGTTTTCAATTTCTACCTGGTTTTAAACCTTGTTTCTCTGTTTCAAACTCATTTTTGGTCACTTCCACAAGCCACTTTTGGCCATTTCTAGCCCATTTACACACAGCTCTAGCCCGTTTTAAGAAGTTGTTTGACATTTCCAAGCCATTTTTGCCCGTTTCTAAACCGGTTTTGCTCACTTCTAACGCGTTTTAAGCCACTGCTGTCCTTTTCGGACTTATTTTTGCCCATTTCTACCGTGATTTAAGACTTTTTTTCCATTTCTAACTTGTTTTTTTCAACTTCTAACCCATTTTAAGCCCTCTTTTTACTACGCTCACGCATTTTTGGCCATTTCCTGCCTGGTTTCGGTCATTTTTGCCCGTATCTAGCAAGTTTTAAGCCATTTTCGGCCATTTCTAACCGGGTTTTCCCCATTTCTAAGTCTGCTTAAGCGATTTTCGCATTCTTCGAACCCATTTTGGGCAATTTCTGCCCAGTTTTGTGACATTTCTGCAATTTCTACCTAGTTTTAAACCATGTTTGTGCATTTCAAACCCTTTCTTGGTCACTTCTATCATTTTTTTTCCCATTTCTAACCCGTTTTAAGCCACTTTTGACCATTTCCAAGCCATTTTTGCCCACTTCTAACCCATTTTTGCACATTTCTAACCCGCTTTCAGCCATTTTGGGCCATTTCTAATCCATTTTTGCCCACTTCTATCCCGTTTTAGGAAGCTGTTTGCCATTTCTAAGAGAATTTTGCCCCTATCTAAACCTTTCTTCCTCACTTCTAGCCCGTTGTAAGCCATTGTTTTCCTTTTCTGACTTATTTTTGCCCATTTCTTCTGTGGTTTAAGACTGTTTTTCCCGTTTTGGAACCTGGTTTTGTCAACTTCTAACCCATTTTAAGCCGTCTTTTTCCATTGCTTACTTCTTTTTGGCCATTTCCTGCCTGTTTTCTGTCATTTTTGCCCACTTCTAGAGCATTTTAAGCCATTTTCGGCCATTTCTCACCTGGTTTTGCCCATTTCTAACTCTGATTAAGTGATTTTTGCATTCTTCCAACTCATTTTTGGCAATTTCTGACCCCTTTGGTGCTTTGTTTTCAATTTCTATCTGGTTTTAAACCTTGTTTCTCTGTTTCAAACTCATTTTTGGTCACTTCCACAAGCCACTTTTGGCCATTTCTAGCCCATTTACACACAGCTCTAGCCCGTTTTAAGAAGTTGTTTGACATTTCCAAGCCATTTTTGCCCGTTTCTAAACCGGTTTTGCTCACGTCTAACCCGTTTTAAGCCACTGCTGTCCTTTTCGGACTTATTTTTGCCCATTTCTACCGTGATTTAAGACTTTTTTTCCATTTCTAACTTGGTTTTTTCAACTTCTAACCCATTTTAAGCCCTCTTTTTACTACGCTCACGCATTTTTGGCCATTTCCTGCCTGGTTTCGGTCATTTTTGCCCATATCTAGCAAGTTTTAAGCCATTTTCGGCCATTTCTAACCGGGTTTTCCCCATTTCTAAGTCTGCTTAAGCGATTTTCGCATTCTTCGAACCCATTTTGGGCAATTTCTGCCCAGTTTTGTGACATTTCTGCAATTTCTACCTAGTTTTAAACCATGTTTGGGTATTTCAAAACCTTTTTTGGTCACTTCTATCATTTTTTCCCATTTCTAACCCGTTTTAAGCCACTTTTGACCATTTCCAAGCCATTTTTGCCCACTTCTAACCCATTTTTGCACATTTCTAACCCGCTTTCAGCCATTTTGGGCCATTTCTAATCCATTTTTGCCCACTTCTATCCCGTTTTAGGAAGCTGTTTGCCATTTCTAAGAGAATTTTGCCTCTATCTAAACCTTTCTTCCTCACTTCTAGCCCGTTGTAAGCCATTGTTTTCCTTTTCTGACTTATTTTTGCCCATTTCTTCTGTGGTTTAAGACTGTTTTTCCCGTTTTGGAACCTGGTTTTGTCAACTTCTAACCCATTTTAAGCCGTCTTTTTCCATTGCTTACTTCTTTTTGGCCATTTCCTGCCTGTTTTCTGTCATTTTTGCCCACTTCTAGAGCATTTTAAGCCATTTTCGGCCATTTCTCACCTGGTTTTGCCCATTTCTAACTCTGATTAAGTGATTTTTGCATTCTTCCCACTCATTTTTGGCAATTTCTGACCCCTTTGGTGCTTTGTTTTCAATTTCTACCTGGTTTTAAACCTTGTTTCTCTGTTTCAAACTCATTTTTGGTCACTTCCACAAGCCACTTTTGGCCATTTCTAGCCCATTTACACACAGCTCTAGCCCGTTTTAAGAAGTTGTTTGACATTTCCAAGCCAGTTTTGCCCGTTTCTAAACCGGTTTTGCTCACTTCTAACCCGTTTTAAGCCACTGCTGTCCTTTTCGGACTTATTTTTGCCCATTTCTACCGTGATTTAAGACTTTTTTTCCATTTCTAACTTGGTTTTTTCAACTTCTAACCCATTTTAAGCCCTCTTTTTACTACGCTCACGCATTTTTGGCCATTTCCTGCCTGGTTTCGGTCATTTTTGCCCTTATCTAGCTAGTTTTAAGCCATTTTCGGCCATTTCTAACCGGGTTTTCCCCATTTCTAAGTCTGCTTAAGCGATTTTCGCATTCTTCGAACCCATTTGGGGCAATTTCTGCCCAGTTTTGTGACATTTCTGCAATTTCTACCTAGTTTTAAACCATGTTTGGGTACTTCAAACACTTTTTTGGTCACTTCTATCATTTTTTCCCATTTCTAACCCGTTTTAAGCCACTTTTGACCATTTCCAAGCCATTTTTGCCCACTTCTAACCCATTTTTGCACATTTCTAACCCGCTTTCAGCCATTTTGGGCCATTTCTAATCCATTTTTGCCCACTTCTATCCCGTTTTAGGAAGCTGTTTGCCATTTCTAAGAGAATTTTGCCCCTATCTAAACCTTTCTTCCTCACTTCTAGCCCGTTGTAAGCCATTGTTTTCCTTTTCTGACTTATTTTTGCCCATTTCTTCTGTGGTTTAAGACTGTTTTTCCCGTTTTGGAACCTGGTTTTGTCAACTTCTAACCCATTTTAAGCCGTCTTTTTCCATTGCTTACTTCTTTTTGGCCATTTCCTGCCTGTTTTCTGTCATTTTTGCCCACTTCTAGCGCATTTTAAGCCATTTTCGGCCATTTCTCACCTGGTTTTGCCCATTTCTAACTCTGATTAAGTGATTTTTGCATTCTTCCAACTCATTTTTGGCAATTTCTGACCCCTTTGGTGCTTTGTTTTCAATTTCTACCTGGTTTTAAACCTTGTTTCTCTGTTTCAAACTCATTTTTGGTCACTTCCACAAGCCACTTTTGGCCATTTCTAGCCCATTTACACACAGCTCTAGCCCGTTTTAAGAAGTTGTTTGACATTTCCAAGCCATTTTTGCCCGTTTCTAAACCGGTTTTGCTCACGTCTAACCCGTTTTAAGCCACTGCTGTCCTTTTCGGACTTATTTTTGCCCATTTCTACCGTGATTTAAGACTTTTTTTCCATTTCTAACTTGGTTTTTTCAACTTCTAACCCATTTTAAGCCCTCTTTTTACTACGCTCACGCATTTTTGGCCATTTCCTGCCTGGTTTCGGTCATTTTTGCCCCTATCTAGCAAGTTTTAAGCCATTTTCGGCCGTTTCTAACCGGGTTTTCCCCATTTCTAAGTCTGCTTAAGCGATTTTCGCATTCTTCGAACCCATTTGGGGCAATTTCTGCCCAGTTTTGTGACATTTCTGCAATTTCTACCTAGTTTTAAACCATGTTTGGGTATTTCAAACCCTTTTTTGGTCACTTCTATCATTTTTTCCCATTTCTAACCCGTTTTAAGCCACTTTTGACCATTTCCAAGCCATTTTTGCCCACTTCTAACCCATTTTTGCACATTTCTAACCCGCTTTCAGCCATTTTGGGCCATTTCTAATCCATTTTTGCCCACTTCTATCCCGTTTTAGGAAGCTGTTTGCCATTTCTAAGAGAATTTTGCCCCTATCTAAACCTTTCTTCCTCACTTCTAGCCCGTTGTAAGCCATTGTTTTCCTTTTCTGACTTATTTTTGCCCATTTCTTCTGTGGTTTAAGACTGTTTTTCCCGTTTTGGAACCTGGTTTTGTCAACTTCTAACCCATTTTAAGCCGTCTTTTTCCATTGCTTACTTCTTTTTGGCCATTTCCTGCCTGTTTTCTGTCATTTTTGCCCACTTCTAGCGCATTTTAAGCCATTTTCGGCCATTTCTCACCTGGTTTTGCCCATTTCTAACTCTGATTAAGTGATTTTTGCATTCTTCCAACTCATTTTTGGCAATTTCTGACCCCTTTGGTGCTTTGTTTTCAATTTCTACCTGGTTTTAAACCTTGTTTCTCTGTTTCAAACTCATTTTTGGTCACTTCCACAAGCCACTTTTGGCCATTTCTAGCCCATTTACACACAGCTCTAGCCCGTTTTAAGAAGTCGTTTGACATTTCCAAGCCAGTTTTGCCCGTTTCTAAACCGGTTTTGCTCACTTCTAACCCGTTTTAAGCCACTGCTGTCCTTTTCGGACTTATTTTTGCCCATTTCTACCGTGATTTAAGACTTTTTTTCCATTTCTAACTTGGTTTTTTCAACTTCTAACCCATTTTAAGCCCTCTTTTTACTACGCTCACGCATTTTTGGCCATTTCCTGCCTGGTTTCGGTCATTTTTGCCCCTATCTAGCAAGTTTTAAGCCATTTTCGGCCATTTCTAACCGGGTTTTCCCCATTTCTAAGTCTGCTTAAGCGATTTTCGCATTCTTCGAACCCATTTTGGGCAATTTCTGCCCAGTTTTGTGACATTTCTGCAATTTCTACCTAGTTTTAAACCATGTTTGGGTATTTCAAACCCTTTTTTGGTCACTTCTATCATTTTTTCCCATTTCTAACCCGTTTTAAGCCACTTTTGACCATTTCCAAGCCATTTTTGCCCACTTCTAACCCATTTTTGCACATTTCTAACCCGCTTTCAGCCATTTTGGGCCATTTCTAATCCATTTTTGCCCACTTCTATCCCGTTTTAGGAAGCTGTTTGCCATTTCTAAGAGAATTTTGCCCCTATCTAAACCTTTCTTCCTCACTTCTAGCCCGTTGTAAGCCATTGTTTTCCTTTTCTGACTTATTTTTGCCCATTTCTTCTGTGGTTTAAGACTGTTTTTCCCGTTTTGGAACCTGGTTTTGTCAACTTCTAACCCATTTTAAGCCGTCTTTTTCCATTGCTTACTTCTTTTTGGCCATTTCCTGCCTGTTTTCTGTCATTTTTGCCCACTTCTAGCGCATTTTAAGCCATTTTCGGCCATTTCTCACCTGGTTTTGCCCATTTCTAACTCTGATTAAGTGATTTTTGCATTCTTCCAACTCATTTTTGGCAATTTCTGACCCCTTTGGTGCTTTGTTTTCAATTTCTACCTGGTTTTAAACCTTGTTTCTCTGTTTCAAACTCATTTTTGGTCACTTCCACAAGCCGCTTTTGGCCATTTCTAGCCCATTTACACACAGCTCTAGCCCGTTTTAAGAAGTCGTTTGACATTTCCAAGCCATTTTTGCCCGTTTCTAAACCGGTTTTGCTCACTTCTAACCCGTTTTAAGCCACTGCTGTCCTTTTCGGACTTATTTTTGCCCATTTCTACCGTGATTTAAGACTTTTTTTCCATTTCTAACTTGGTTTTTTCAACTTCTAACCCATTTTAAGCCCTCTTTTTACTACGCTCACGCATTTTTGGCCATTTCCTGCCTGGTTTCGGTCATTTTTGCCCCTATCTAGCAAGTTTTAAGCCATTTTCGGCCATTTCTAACCGGGTTTTCCCCATTTCTATGTCTGCTTAAGCGATTTTCGCATTCTTCGAACCCATTTTGGGCAATTTCTGCCCAGTTTTGTGACATTTCTGCAATTTCTACCTAGTTTTAAACCATGTTTGGGAACTTCAAACCCTTTTTTGGTCACTTCTATCATTTTTTCCCATTTCTAACCCGTTTTAAGCCACTTTTGACCATTTCCAAGCCATTTTTGCCCACTTCTAACCCATTTTTGCACATTTCTAACCCGCTTTCAGCCATTTTGGGCCATTTCTAATCCATTTTTGCCCACTTCTATCCCGTTTTAGGAAGCTGTTTGCCATTTCTAAGAGAATTTTGCCCCTATCTAAACCTTTCTTCCTCACTTCTAGCCCGTTGTAAGCCATTGTTTTCCTTTTCTGACTTATTTTTGCCCATTTCTTCTGTGGTTTAAGACTGTTTTTCCCGTTTTGGAACCTGGTTTTGTCAACTTCTAACCCATTTTAAGCCGTCTTTTTCCATTGGTTACTTCTTTTTGGCCATTTCCTGCCTGTTTTCTGTCATTTTTGCCCACTTCTAGCGCATTTTAAGCCATTTTCGGCCATTTCTCACCTGGTTTTGCCCATTTCTAACTCTGATTAAGTGATTTTTGCATTCTTCCAACTCATTTTTGGCAATTTCTGACCCCTTTGGTGCTTTGTTTTCAATTTCTACCTGGTTTTAAACCTTGTTTCTCTGTTTCAAACTCATTTTTGGTCACTTCCACAAGCCACTTTTGGCCATTTCTAGCCCATTTACACACAGCTCTAGCCCGTTTTAAGAAGTCGTTTGACATTTCCAAGCCATTTTTGCCCGTTTCTAAACCGGTTTTGCTCACGTCTAACCCGTTTTAAGCCACTGCTGTCCTTTTCGGACTTATTTTTGCCCATTTCTACCGTGATTTAAGACTTTTTTTCCATTTCTAACTTGGTTTTTTCAACTTCTAACCCATTTTAAGCCCTCTTTTTACTACGCTCACGCATTTTTGGCCATTTCCTGCCTGGTTTCGGTCATTTTTGCCCCTATCTAGCAATTTTTAAGCCATTTTCGGCCATTTCTAACCGGGTTTTCCCCATTTCTAAGTCTGCTTAAGCGATTTTCGCATTCTTCGAACCCATTTGGGGCAATTTCTGCCCAGTTTTGTGACATTTCTGCAATTTCTACCTAGTTTTAAACCATGTTTGTGCATTTCAAACCCTTTCTTGGTCACTTCTATCATTTTTTTTTCCCATTTCTAACCCGTTTTAAGCCACTTTTGACCATTTCCAAGCCATTTTTGCCCACTTCTAACCCATTTTTGCACATTTCTAACCCGCTTTCAGCCATTTTGGGCCATTTCTAATCCATTTTTGCCCACTTCTATCCCGTTTTAGGAAGCTGTTTGCCATTTCTAAGAGAATTTTGCCCCTATCTAAACCTTTCTTCCTCACTTCTAGCCCGTTGTAAGCCATTGTTTTCCTTTTCTGACTTATTTTTGCCCATTTCTTCTGTGGTTTAAGACTGTTTTTCCCGTTTTGGAACCTGGTTTTGTCAACTTCTAACCCATTTTAAGCCGTCTTTTTCCATTGCTTACTTCTTTTTGGCCATTTCCTGCCTGTTTTCTGTCATTTTTGCCCACTTCTAGAGCATTTTAAGCCATTTTCGGCCATTTCTCACCTGGTTTTGCCCATTTCTAACTCTGATTAAGTGATTTTTGCATTCTTCCAACTCATTTTTGGCAATTTCTGACCCCTTTGGTGCTTTGTTTTCAATTTCTACCTGGTTTTAAACCTTGTTTCTCTGTTTCAAACTCATTTTTGGTCACTTCCACAAGCCACTTTTGGCCATTTCTAGCCCATTTACACACAGCTCTAGCCCGTTTTAAGAAGTTGTTTGACATTTCCAAGCCATTTTTGCCCGTTTCTAAACCGGTTTTGCTCACGTCTAACCCGTTTTAAGCCACTGCTGTCCTTTTCGGACTTATTTTTGCCCATTTCTACCGTGATTTAAGACTTTTTTTCCATTTCTAACTTGGTTTTTTCAACTTCTAACCCATTTTAAGCCCTCTTTTTACTACGCTCACGCATTTTTGGCCATTTCCTGCCTGGTTTCGGTCATTTTTGCCCATATCTAGCAAGTTTTAAGCCATTTTCGGCCATTTCTAACCGGGTTTTCCCCATTTCTAAGTCTGCTTAAGCGATTTTCGCATTCTTCGAACCCATTTTGGGCAATTTCTGCCCAGTTTTGTGACATTTCTGCAATTTCTACCTAGTTTTAAACCATGTTTGTGCATTTCAAACCCTTTCTTGGTCACTTCTATCATTTTTTTTCCCATTTCTAACCCGTTTTAAGCCACTTTTGACCATTTCCAAGCCATTTTTGCCCACTTCTAACCCATTTTTGCACATTTCTAACCCGCTTTCAGCCATTTTGGGCCATTTCTAATCCATTTTTGCCCACTTCTATCCCGTTTTAGGAAGCTGTTTGCCATTTCTAAGAGAATTTTGCCCCTATCTAAACCTTTCTTCCTCACTTCTAGCCCGTTGTAAGCCATTGTTTTCCTTTTCTGACTTATTTTTGCCCATTTCTTCTGTGGTTTAAGACTGTTTTTCCCGTTTTGGAACCTGGTTTTGTCAACTTCTAACCCATTTTAAGCCGTCTTTTTCCATTGCTTACTTCTTTTTGGCCATTTCCTGCCTGTTTTCTGTCATTTTTGCCCACTTCTAGAGCATTTTAAGCCATTTTCGGCCATTTCTCACCTGGTTTTGCCCATTTCTAACTCTGATTAAGTGATTTTTGCATTCTTCCAACTCATTTTTGGCAATTTCTGACCCCTTTGGTGCTTTGTTTTCAATTTCTACCTGGTTTTAAACCTTGTTTCTCTGTTTCAAACTCATTTTTGGTCACTTCCACAAGCCACTTTTGGCCATTTCTAGCCCATTTACACACAGCTCTAGCCCGTTTTAAGAAGTTGTTTGACATTTCCAAGCCATTTTTGCCCGTTTCTAAACCGGTTTTGCTCACGTCTAACCCGTTTTAAGCCACTGCTGTCCTTTTCGGACTTATTTTTGCCCATTTCTACCGTGATTTAAGACTTTTTTTCCATTTCTAACTTGGTTTTTTCAACTTCTAACCCATTTTAAGCCCTCTTTTTACTACGCTCACGCATTTTTGGCCATTTCCTGCCTGGTTTCGGTCATTTTTGCCCATATCTAGCAAGTTTTAAGCCATTTTCGGCCATTTCTAACCGGGTTTTCCCCATTTCTAAGTCTGCTTAAGCGATTTTCGCATTCTTCGAACCCATTTTGGGCAATTTCTGCCCAGTTTTGTGACATTTCTGCAATTTCTACCTAGTTTTAAACCATGTTTGTGCATTTCAAACCCTTTCTTGGTCACTTCTATCATTTTTTTTCCCATTTCTAACCCGTTTTAAGCCACTTTTGACCATTTCCAAGCCATTTTTGCCCACTTCTAACCCATTTTTGCACATTTCTAACCCGCTTTCAGCCATTTTGGGCCATTTCTAATCCATTTTTGCCCACTTCTATCCCGTTTTAGGAAGCTGTTTGCCATTTCTAAGAGAATTTTGCCCCTATCTAAACCTTTCTTCCTCACTTCTAGCCCGTTGTAAGCCATTGTTTTCCTTTTCTGACTTATTTTTGCCCATTTCTTCTGTGGTTTAAGACTGTTTTTCCCGTTTTGGAACCTGGTTTTGTCAACTTCTAACCCATTTTAAGCCGTCTTTTTCCATTGCTTACTTCTTTTTGGCCATTTCCTGCCTGTTTTCTGTCATTTTTGCCCACTTCTAGAGCATTTTAAGCCATTTTCGGCCATTTCTCACCTGGTTTTGCCCATTTCTAACTCTGATTAAGTGATTTTTGCATTCTTCCAACTCATTTTTGGCAATTTCTGACCCCTTTGGTGCTTTGTTTTCAATTTCTACCTGGTTTTAAACCTTGTTTCTCTGTTTCAAACTCATTTTTGGTCACTTCCACAAGCCACTTTTGGCCATTTCTAGCCCATTTACACACAGCTCTAGCCCGTTTTAAGAAGTTGTTTGACATTTCCAAGCCATTTTTGCCCGTTTCTAAACCGGTTTTGCTCACGTCTAACCCGTTTTAAGCCACTGCTGTCCTTTTCGGACTTATTTTTGCCCATTTCTACCGTGATTTAAGACTTTTTTTCCATTTCTAACTTGGTTTTTTCAACTTCTAACCCATTTTAAGCCCTCTTTTTACTACGCTCACGCATTTTTGGCCATTTCCTGCCTGGTTTCGGTCATTTTTGCCCATATCTAGCAAGTTTTAAGCCATTTTCGGCCATTTCTAACCGGGTTTTCCCCATTTCTAAGTCTGCTTAAGCGATTTTCGCATTCTTCGAACCCATTTTGGGCAATTTCTGCCCAGTTTTGTGACATTTCTGCAATTTCTACCTAGTTTTAAACCATGTTTGTGCATTTCAAACCCTTTCTTGGTCACTTCTATCATTTTTTTTCCCATTTCTAACCCGTTTTAAGCCACTTTTGACCATTTCCAAGCCATTTTTGCCCACTTCTAACCCATTTTTGCACATTTCTAACCCGCTTTCAGCCATTTTGGGCCATTTCTAATCCATTTTTGCCCACTTCTATCCCGTTTTAGGAAGCTGTTTGCCATTTCTAAGAGAATTTTGCCCCTATCTAAACCTTTCTTCCTCACTTCTAGCCCGTTGTAAGCCATTGTTTTCCTTTTCTGACTTATTTTTGCCCATTTCTTCTGTGGTTTAAGACTGTTTTTCCCGTTTTGGAACCTGGTTTTGTCAACTTCTAACCCATTTTAAGCCGTCTTTTTCCATTGCTTACTTCTTTTTGGCCATTTCCTGCCTGTTTTCTGTCATTTTTGCCCACTTCTAGAGCATTTTAAGCCATTTTCGGCCATTTCTCACCTGGTTTTGCCCATTTCTAACTCTGATTAAGTGATTTTTGCATTCTTCCAACTCATTTTTGGCAATTTCTGACCCCTTTGGTGCTTTGTTTTCAATTTCTACCTGGTTTTAAACCTTGTTTCTCTGTTTCAAACTCATTTTTGGTCACTTCCACAAGCCACTTTTGGCCATTTCTAGCCCATTTACACACAGCTCTAGCCCGTTTTAAGAAGTTGTTTGACATTTCCAAGCCATTTTTGCCCGTTTCTAAACCGGTTTTGCTCACGTCTAACCCGTTTTAAGCCACTGCTGTCCTTTTCGGACTTATTTTTGCCCATTTCTACCGTGATTTAAGACTTTTTTTCCATTTCTAACTTGGTTTTTTCAACTTCTAACCCATTTTAAGCCCTCTTTTTACTACGCTCACGCATTTTTGGCCATTTCCTGCCTGGTTTCGGTCATTTTTGCCCCTATCTAGCAATTTTTAAGCCATTTTCGGCCATTTCTAACCGGGTTTTCCCCATTTCTAAGTCTGCTTAAGCGATTTTCGCATTCTTCGAACCCATTTTGGGCAATTTCTGCCCAGTTTTGTGACATTTCTGCAATTTCTACCTAGTTTTAAACCATGTTTGTGCATTTCAAACCCTTTCTTGGTCACTTCTATCATTTTTTTTTCCCATTTCTAACCCGTTTTAAGCCACTTTTGACCATTTCCAAGCCATTTTTGCCCACTTCTAACCCATTTTTGCACATTTCTAACCCGCTTTCAGCCATTTTGGGCCATTTCTAATCCATTTTTGCCCACTTCTATCCCGTTTTAGGAAGCTGTTTGCCATTTCTAAGAGAATTTTGCCCCTATCTAAACCTTTCTTCCTCACTTCTAGCCCGTTGTAAGCCATTGTTTTCCTTTTCTGACTTATTTTTGCCCATTTCTTCTGTGGTTTAAGACTGTTTTTCCCGTTTTGGAACCTGGTTTTGTCAACTTCTAACCCATTTTAAGCCGTCTTTTTCCATTGCTTACTTCTTTTTGGCCATTTCCTGCCTGTTTTCTGTCATTTTTGCCCACTTCTAGAGCATTTTAAGCCATTTTCGGCCATTTCTCACCTGGTTTTGCCCATTTCTAACTCTGATTAAGTGATTTTTGCATTCTTCCAACTCATTTTTGGCAATTTCTGACCCCTTTGGTGCTTTGTTTTCAATTTCTACCTGGTTTTAAACCTTGTTTCTCTGTTTCAAACTCATTTTTGGTCACTTCCACAAGCCACTTTCGGCCATTTCTAGCCCATTTACACACAGCTCTAGCCCGTTTTAAGAAGTCGTTTGACATTTCCAAGCCATTTTTGCCCGTTTCTAAACCGGTTTTGCTCACTTCTAACCCGTTTTAAGCCACTGCTGTCCTTTTCGGACTTATTTTTGCCCATTTCTACCGTGATTTAAGACTTTTTTTCCATTTCTAACTTGGTTTTTTCAACTTCTAACCCATTTTAAGCCCTCTTTTTACTACGCTCACGCATTTTTGGCCATTTCCTGCCTGGTTTCGGTCATTTTTGCCCCTATCTAGCAAGTTTTAAGCCATTTTCGGCCATTTCTAACCGGGTTTTCCCCATTTCTATGTCTGCTTAAGCGATTTTCGCATTCTTCGAACCCATTTTGGGCAATTTCTGCCCAGTTTTGTGACATTTCTGCAATTTCTACCTAGTTTTAAACCATGTTTGGGAACTTCAAACCCTTTTTTGGTCACTTCTATCATTTTTTTCCCATTTCTAACCCGTTTTAAGCCACTTTTGACCATTTCCAAGCCATTTTTGCCCACTTCTAACCCATTTTTGCACATTTCTAACCCGCTTTCAGCCATTTTGGGCCATTTCTAATCCATTTTTGCCCACTTCTATCCCGTTTTAGGAAGCTGTTTGCCATTTCTAAGAGAATTTTGCCCCTATCTAAACCTTTCTTCCTCACTTCTAGCCCGTTGTAAGCCATTGTTTTCCTTTTCTGACTTATTTTTGCCCATTTCTTCTGTGGTTTAAGACTGTTTTTCCCGTTTTGGAACCTGGTTTTGTCAACTTCTAACCCATTTTAAGCCGTCTTTTTCCATTGGTTACTTCTTTTTGGCCATTTCCTGCCTGTTTTCTGTCATTTTTGCCCACTTCTAGCGCATTTTAAGCCATTTTCGGCCATTTCTCACCTGGTTTTGCCCATTTCTAACTCTGATTAAGTGATTTTTGCATTCTTCCAACTCATTTTTGGCAATTTCTGACCCCTTTGGTGCTTTGTTTTCAATTTCTACCTGGTTTTAAACCTTGTTTCTCTGTTTCAAACTCATTTTTGGTCACTTCCACAAGCCACTTTTGGCCATTTCTAGCCCATTTACACACAGCTCTAGCCCGTTTTAAGAAGTCGTTTGACATTTCCAAGCCATTTTTGCCCGTTTCTAAACCGGTTTTGCTCACGTCTAACCCGTTTTAAGCCACTGCTGTCCTTTTCGGACTTATTTTTGCCCATTTCTACCGTGATTTAAGACTTTTTTTCCATTTCTAACTTGGTTTTTTCAACTTCTAACCCATTTTAAGCCCTCTTTTTACTACGCTCACGCATTTTTGGCCATTTCCTGCCTGGTTTCGGTCATTTTTGCCCCTATCTAGCAATTTTTAAGCCATTTTCGGCCATTTCTAACCGGGTTTTCCCCATTTCTAAGTCTGCTTAAGCGATTTTCGCATTCTTCGAACCCATTTGGGGCAATTTCTGCCCAGTTTTGTGACATTTCTGCAATTTCTACCTAGTTTTAAACCATGTTTGTGCATTTCAAACCCTTTCTTGGTCACTTCTATCATTTTTTTTTCCCATTTCTAACCCGTTTTAAGCCACTTTTGACCATTTCCAAGCCATTTTTGCCCACTTCTAACCCATTTTTGCACATTTCTAACCCGCTTTCAGCCATTTTGGGCCATTTCTAATCCATTTTTGCCCACTTCTATCCCGTTTTAGGAAGCTGTTTGCCATTTCTAAGAGAATTTTGCCCCTATCTAAACCTTTCTTCCTCACTTCTAGCCCGTTGTAAGCCATTGTTTTCCTTTTCTGACTTATTTTTGCCCATTTCTTCTGTGGTTTAAGACTGTTTTTCCCGTTTTGGAACCTGGTTTTGTCAACTTCTAACCCATTTTAAGCCGTCTTTTTCCATTGCTTACTTCTTTTTGGCCATTTCCTGCCTGTTTTCTGTCATTTTTGCCCACTTCTAGAGCATTTTAAGCCATTTTCGGCCATTTCTCACCTGGTTTTGCCCATTTCTAACTCTGATTAAGTGATTTTTGCATTCTTCCAACTCATTTTTGGCAATTTCTGACCCCTTTGGTGCTTTGTTTTCAATTTCTACCTGGTTTTAAACCTTGTTTCTCTGTTTCAAACTCATTTTTGGTCACTTCCACAAGCCACTTTTGGCCATTTCTAGCCCATTTACACACAGCTCTAGCCCGTTTTAAGAAGTTGTTTGACATTTCCAAGCCATTTTTGCCCGTTTCTAAACCGGTTTTGCTCACGTCTAACCCGTTTTAAGCCACTGCTGTCCTTTTCGGACTTATTTTTGCCCATTTCTACCGTGATTTAAGACTTTTTTTCCATTTCTAACTTGGTTTTTTCAACTTCTAACCCATTTTAAGCCCTCTTTTTACTACGCTCACGCATTTTTGGCCATTTCCTGCCTGGTTTCGGTCATTTTTGCCCATATCTAGCAAGTTTTAAGCCATTTTCGGCCATTTCTAACCGGGTTTTCCCCATTTCTAAGTCTGCTTAAGCGATTTTCGCATTCTTCGAACCCATTTTGGGCAATTTCTGCCCAGTTTTGTGACATTTCTGCAATTTCTACCTAGTTTTAAACCATGTTTGTGCATTTCAAACCCTTTCTTGGTCACTTCTATCATTTTTTTTCCCATTTCTAACCCGTTTTAAGCCACTTTTGACCATTTCCAAGCCATTTTTGCCCACTTCTAACCCATTTTTGCACATTTCTAACCCGCTTTCAGCCATTTTGGGCCATTTCTAATCCATTTTTGCCCACTTCTATCCCGTTTTAGGAAGCTGTTTGCCATTTCTAAGAGAATTTTGCCCCTATCTAAACCTTTCTTCCTCACTTCTAGCCCGTTGTAAGCCATTGTTTTCCTTTTCTGACTTATTTTTGCCCATTTCTTCTGTGGTTTAAGACTGTTTTTCCCGTTTTGGAACCTGGTTTTGTCAACTTCTAACCCATTTTAAGCCGTCTTTTTCCATTGCTTACTTCTTTTTGGCCATTTCCTGCCTGTTTTCTGTCATTTTTGCCCACTTCTAGAGCATTTTAAGCCATTTTCGGCCATTTCTCACCTGGTTTTGCCCATTTCTAACTCTGATTAAGTGATTTTTGCATTCTTCCAACTCATTTTTGGCAATTTCTGACCCCTTTGGTGCTTTGTTTTCAATTTCTACCTGGTTTTAAACCTTGTTTCTCTGTTTCAAACTCATTTTTGGTCACTTCCACAAGCCACTTTTGGCCATTTCTAGCCCATTTACACACAGCTCTAGCCCGTTTTAAGAAGTTGTTTGACATTTCCAAGCCATTTTTGCCCGTTTCTAAACCGGTTTTGCTCACGTCTAACCCGTTTTAAGCCACTGCTGTCCTTTTCGGACTTATTTTTGCCCATTTCTACCGTGATTTAAGACTTTTTTTCCATTTCTAACTTGGTTTTTTCAACTTCTAACCCATTTTAAGCCCTCTTTTTACTACGCTCACGCATTTTTGGCCATTTCCTGCCTGGTTTCGGTCATTTTTGCCCCTATCTAGCAATTTTTAAGCCATTTTCGGCCATTTCTAACCGGGTTTTCCCCATTTCTAAGTCTGCTTAAGCGATTTTCGCATTCTTCGAACCCATTTTGGGCAATTTCTGCCCAGTTTTGTGACATTTCTGCAATTTCTACCTAGTTTTAAACCATGTTTGTGCATTTCAAACCCTTTCTTGGTCACTTCTATCATTTTTTTTTCCCATTTCTAACCCGTTTTAAGCCACTTTTGACCATTTCCAAGCCATTTTTGCCCACTTCTAACCCATTTTTGCACATTTCTAACCCGCTTTCAGCCATTTTGGGCCATTTCTAATCCATTTTTGCCCACTTCTATCCCGTTTTAGGAAGCTGTTTGCCATTTCTAAGAGAATTTTGCCCCTATCTAAACCTTTCTTCCTCACTTCTAGCCCGTTGTAAGCCATTGTTTTCCTTTTCTGACTTATTTTTGCCCATTTCTTCTGTGGTTTAAGACTGTTTTTCCCGTTTTGGAACCTGGTTTTG
The DNA here is from genome assembly GCF_037157495.1 of Lathamus discolor. NCBI lineage: Eukaryota > Metazoa > Chordata > Aves > Psittaciformes > Psittacidae > Lathamus > Lathamus discolor. The sequence continues at coordinate 17,722 of NW_027069206.1, read as the reverse complement.
TCAACTTCTAACCCATTTTAAGCCGTCTTTTTCCATTGCTTACTTCTTTTTGGCCATTTCCTGCCTGTTTTCTGTCATTTTTGCCCACTTCTAGAGCATTTTAAGCCATTTTCGGCCATTTCTCACCTGGTTTTGCCCATTTCTAACTCTGATTAAGTGATTTTTGCATTCTTCCAACTCATTTTTGGCAATTTCTGACCCCTTTGGTGCTTTGTTTTCAATTTCTACCTGGTTTTAAACCTTGTTTCTCTGTTTCAAACTCATTTTTGGTCACTTCCACAAGCCACTTTCGGCCATTTCTAGCCCATTTACACACAGCTCTAGCCCGTTTTAAGAAGTTGTTTGACATTTCCAAGCCATTTTTGCCCGTTTCTAAACCGGTTTTGCTCACGTCTAACCCGTTTTAAGCCACTGCTGTCCTTTTCGGACTTATTTTTGCCCATTTCTACCGTGATTTAAGACTTTTTTTCCATTTCTAACTTGGTTTTTTCAACTTCTAACCCATTTTAAGCCCTCTTTTTACTACGCTCACGCATTTTTGGCCATTTCCTGCCTGGTTTCGGTCATTTTTGCCCCTATCTAGCAATTTTTAAGCCATTTTCGGCCATTTCTAACCGGGTTTTCCCCATTTCTAAGTCTGCTTAAGCGATTTTCGCATTCTTCGAACCCATTTTGGGCAATTTCTGCCCAGTTTTGTGACATTTCTGCAATTTCTACCTAGTTTTAAACCATGTTTGTGCATTTCAAACCCTTTCTTGGTCACTTCTATCATTTTTTTTCCCCATTTCTAACCCGTTTTAAGCCACTTTTGACCATTTCCAAGCCATTTTTGCCCACTTCTAACCCATTTTTGCACATTTCTAACCCGCTTTCAGCCATTTTGGGCCATTTCTAATCCATTTTTGCCCACTTCTATCCCGTTTTAGGAAGCTGTTTGCCATTTCTAAGAGAATTTTGCCCCTATCTAAACCTTTCTTCCTCACTTCTAGCCCGTTGTAAGCCATTGTTTTCCTTTTCTGACTTATTTTTGCCCATTTCTTCTGTGGTTTAAGACTGTTTTTCCCGTTTTGGAACCTGGTTTTGTCAACTTCTAACCCATTTTAAGCCGTCTTTTTCCATTGCTTACTTCTTTTTGGCCATTTCCTGCCTGTTTTCTGTCATTTTTGCCCACTTCTAGAGCATTTTAAGCCATTTTCGGCCATTTCTCACCTGGTTTTGCCCATTTCTAACTCTGATTAAGTGATTTTTGCATTCTTCCAACTCATTTTTGGCAATTTCTGACCCCTTTGGTGCTTTGTTTTCAATTTCTACCTGGTTTTAAACCTTGTTTCTCTGTTTCAAACTCATTTTTGGTCACTTCCACAAGCCACTTTTGGCCATTTCTAGCCCATTTACACACAGCTCTAGCCCGTTTTAAGAAGTTGTTTGACATTTCCAAGCCATTTTTGCCCGTTTCTAAACCGGTTTTGCTCACGTCTAACCCGTTTTAAGCCACTGCTGTCCTTTTCGGACTTATTTTTGCCCATTTCTACCGTGATTTAAGACTTTTTTTCCATTTCTAACTTGGTTTTTTCAACTTCTAACCCATTTTAAGCCCTCTTTTTACTACGCTCACGCATTTTTGGCCATTTCCTGCCTGGTTTCGGTCATTTTTGCCCATATCTAGCAAGTTTTAAGCCATTTTCGGCCATTTCTAACCGGGTTTTCCCCATTTCTAAGTCTGCTTAAGCGATTTTCGCATTCTTCGAACCCATTTTGGGCAATTTCTGCCCAGTTTTGTGACATTTCTGCAATTTCTACCTAGTTTTAAACCATGTTTGTGCATTTCAAACCCTTTCTTGGTCACTTCTATCATTTTTTTTCCCATTTCTAACCCGTTTTAAGCCACTTTTGACCATTTCCAAGCCATTTTTGCCCACTTCTAACCCATTTTTGCACATTTCTAACCCGCTTTCAGCCATTTTGGGCCATTTCTAATCCATTTTTGCCCACTTCTATCCCGTTTTAGGAAGCTGTTTGCCATTTCTAAGAGAATTTTGCCCCTATCTAAACCTTTCTTCCTCACTTCTAGCCCGTTGTAAGCCATTGTTTTCCTTTTCTGACTTATTTTTGCCCATTTCTTCTGTGGTTTAAGACTGTTTTTCCCGTTTTGGAACCTGGTTTTGTCAACTTCTAACCCATTTTAAGCCGTCTTTTTCCATTGCTTACTTCTTTTTGGCCATTTCCTGCCTGTTTTCTGTCATTTTTGCCCACTTCTAGAGCATTTTAAGCCATTTTCGGCCATTTCTCACCTGGTTTTGCCCATTTCTAACTCTGATTAAGTGATTTTTGCATTCTTCCAACTCATTTTTGGCAATTTCTGACCCCTTTGGTGCTTTGTTTTCAATTTCTACCTGGTTTTAAACCTTGTTTCTCTGTTTCAAACTCATTTTTGGTCACTTCCACAAGCCACTTTTGGCCATTTCTAGCCCATTTACACACAGCTCTAGCCCGTTTTAAGAAGTTGTTTGACATTTCCAAGCCATTTTTGCCCGTTTCTAAACCGGTTTTGCTCACGTCTAACCCGTTTTAAGCCACTGCTGTCCTTTTCGGACTTATTTTTGCCCATTTCTACCGTGATTTAAGACTTTTTTTCCATTTCTAACTTGGTTTTTTCAACTTCTAACCCATTTTAAGCCCTCTTTTTACTACGCTCACGCATTTTTGGCCATTTCCTGCCTGGTTTCGGTCATTTTTGCCCCTATCTAGCAATTTTTAAGCCATTTTCGGCCATTTCTAACCGGGTTTTCCCCATTTCTAAGTCTGCTTAAGCGATTTTCGCATTCTTCGAACCCATTTTGGGCAATTTCTGCCCAGTTTTGTGACATTTCTGCAATTTCTACCTAGTTTTAAACCATGTTTGTGCATTTCAAACCCTTTCTTGGTCACTTCTATCATTTTTTTTCCCATTTCTAACCCGTTTTAAGCCACTTTTGACCATTTCCAAGCCATTTTTGCCCACTTCTAACCCATTTTTGCACATTTCTAACCCGCTTTCAGCCATTTTGGGCCATTTCTAATCCATTTTTGCCCACTTCTATCCCGTTTTAGGAAGCTGTTTGCCATTTCTAAGAGAATTTTGCCCCTATCTAAACCTTTCTTCCTCACTTCTAGCCCGTTGTAAGCCATTGTTTTCCTTTTCTGACTTATTTTTGCCCATTTCTTCTGTGGTTTAAGACTGTTTTTCCCGTTTTGGAACCTGGTTTTGTCAACTTCTAACCCATTTTAAGCCGTCTTTTTCCATTGCTTACTTCTTTTTGGCCATTTCCTGCCTGTTTTCTGTCATTTTTGCCCACTTCTAGCGCATTTTAAGCCATTTTCGGCCATTTCTCACCTGGTTTTGCCCATTTCTAACTCTGATTAAGTGATTTTTGCATTCTTCCAACTCATTTTTGGCAATTTCTGACCCCTTTGGTGCTTTGTTTTCAATTTCTACCTGGTTTTAAACCTTGTTTCTCTGTTTCAAACTCATTTTTGGTCACTTCCACAAGCCACTTTTGGCCATTTCTAGCCCATATACACACACAGCTCTAGCCCGTTTTAAGAAGTTGTTTGACATTTCCAAGCCATTTTTGCCCGTTTCTAAACCGGTTTTGCTCACTTCTAACGCGTTTTAAGCCACTGCTGTCCTTTTCGGGCTTATTTTTGCCCATTTCTACCGTGATTTAAGACTTTTTTTCCATTTCTAACTTGGTTTTTTCAACTTCTAACCCATTTTAAGCCCTCTTTTTACTACGCTCACGCATTTTTGGCCATTTCCTGCCTGGTTTCGGTCATTTTTGCCCCTATCTAGCAATTTTTAAGCCATTTTCGGCCATTTCTAACCGGGTTTTCCCCATTTCTAAGTCTGCTTAAGCGATTTTCGCATTCTTCGAACCCATTTTGGGCAATTTCTGCCCAGTTTTGTGACATTTCTGCAATTTCTACCTAGTTTTAAACCATGTTTGTGCATTTCAAACCCTTTCTTGCTCACTTCTATCATTTTTTTTCCCATTTCTAACCCGTTTTAAGCCACTTTTGACCATTTCCAAGCCATTTTTGCCCACTTCTAACCCATTTTTGCACATTTCTAACCCGCTTTCAGCCATTTTGGGCCATTTCTAATCCATTTTTGCCCACTTCTATCCCGTTTTAGGAAGCTGTTTGCCATTTCTAAGAGAATTTTGCCCCTATCTAAACCTTTCTTCCTCACTTCTAGCCCGTTGTAAGCCATTGTTTTCCTTTTCTGACTTATTTTTGCCCATTTCTTCTGTGGTTTAAGACTGTTTTTCCCGTTTTGGAACCTGGTTTTGTCAACTTCTAACCCATTTTAAGCCGTCTTTTTCCATTGCTTACTTCTTTTTGGCCATTTCCTGCCTGTTTTCTGTCATTTTTGCCCACTTCTAGAGCATTTTAAGCCATTTTCGGCCATTTCTCACCTGGTTTTGCCCATTTCTAACTCTGATTAAGTGATTTTTGCATTCTTCCAACTCATTTTTGGCAATTTCTGACCCCTTTGGTGCTTTGTTTTCAATTTCTACCTGGTTTTAAACCTTGTTTCTCTGTTTCAAACTCATTTTTGGTCACTTCCACAAGCCACTTTTGGCCATTTCTAGCCCATATACACACACAGCTCTAGCCCGTTTTAAGAAGTTGTTTGACATTTCCAAGCCATTTTTGCCCGTTTCTAAACCGGTTTTGCTCACTTCTAACGCGTTTTAAGCCACTGCTGTCCTTTTCGGGCTTATTTTTGCCCATTTCTACCGTGATTTAAGACTTTTTTTCCATTTCTAACTTGGTTTTTTCAACTTCTAACCCATTTTAAGCCCTCTTTTTACTACGCTCACGCATTTTTGGCCATTTCCTGCCTGGTTTCGGTCATTTTTGCCCCTATCTAGCAAGTTTTAAGCCATTTTCGGCCATTTCTAACCGGGTTTTCCCCATTTCTAAGTCTGCTTAAGCGATTTTCGCATTCTTCGAACCCATTTTGGGCAATTTCTGCCCAGTTTTGTGACATTTCTGCAATTTCTACCTAGTTTTAAACCATGTTTGTGCATTTCAAACCCTTTCTTGCTCACTTCTATCATTTTTTTTCCCATTTCTAACCCGTTTTAAGCCACTTTTGACCATTTCCAAGCCATTTTTGCCCACTTCTAACCCATTTTTGCACATTTCTAACCCGCTTTCAGCCATTTTGGGCCATTTCTAATCCATTTTTGCCCACTTCTATCCCGTTTTAGGAAGCTGTTTGCCATTTCTAAGAGAATTTTGCCCCTATCTAAACCTTTCTTCCTCACTTCTAGCCCGTTGTAAGCCATTGTTTTCCTTTTCTGACTTATTTTTGCCCATTTCTTCTGTGGTTTAAGACTGTTTTTCCCGTTTTGGAACCTGGTTTTGTCAACTTCTAACCCATTTTAAGCCGTCTTTTTCCATTGCTTACTTCTTTTTGGCCATTTCCTGCCTGTTTTCTGTCATTTTTGCCCACTTCTAGCGCATTTTAAGCCATTTTCGGCCATTTCTCACCTGGTTTTGCCCATTTCTAACTCTGATTAAGTGATTTTTGCATTCTTCCAACTCATTTTTGGCAATTTCTGACCCCTTTGGTGCTTTGTTTTCAATTTCTACCTGGTTTTAAACCTTGTTTCTCTGTTTCAAACTCATTTTTGGTCACTTCCACAAGCCACTTTTGGCCATTTCTAGCCCATTTACACACAGCTCTAGCCCGTTTTAAGAAGTTGTTTGACATTTCCAAGCCATTTTTGCCCGTTTCTAAACCGGTTTTGCTCACGTCTAACCCGTTTTAAGCCACTGCTGTCCTTTTCGGACTTATTTTTGCCCATTTCTACCGTGATTTAAGACTTTTTTTCCATTTCTAACTTGGTTTTTTCAACTTCTAACCCATTTTAAGCCCTCTTTTTACTACGCTCACGCATTTTTGGCCATTTCCTGCCTGGTTTCGGTCATTTTTGCCCCTATCTAGCAATTTTTAAGCCATTTTCGGCCATTTCTAACCGGGTTTTCCCCATTTCTAAGTCTGCTTAAGCGATTTTCGCATTCTTCGAACCCATTTTGGGCAATTTCTGCCCAGTTTTGTGACATTTCTGCAATTTCTACCTAGTTTTAAACCATGTTTGTGCATTTCAAACCCTTTCTTGGTCACTTCTATCATTTTTTTTCCCATTTCTAACCCGTTTTAAGCCACTTTTGACCATTTCCAAGCCATTTTTGCCCACTTCTAACCCATTTTTGCACATTTCTAACCCGCTTTCAGCCATTTTGGGCCATTTCTAATCCATTTTTGCCCACTTCTATCCCGTTTTAGGAAGCTGTTTGCCATTTCTAAGAGAATTTTGCCCCTATCTAAACCTTTCTTCCTCACTTCTAGCCCGTTGTAAGCCATTGTTTTCCTTTTCTGACTTATTTTTGCCCATTTCTTCTGTGGTTTAAGACTGTTTTTCCCGTTTTGGAACCTGGTTTTGTCAACTTCTAACCCATTTTAAGCCGTCTTTTTCCATTGCTTACTTCTTTTTGGCCATTTCCTGCCTGTTTTCTGTCATTTTTGCCCACTTCTAGAGCATTTTAAGCCATTTTCGGCCATTTCTCACCTGGTTTTGCCCATTTCTAACTCTGATTAAGTGATTTTTGCATTCTTCCAACTCATTTTTGGCAATTTCTGACCCCTTTGGTGCTTTGTTTTCAATTTCTACCTGGTTTTAAACCTTGTTTCTCTGTTTCAAACTCATTTTTGGTCACTTCCACAAGCCACTTTTGGCCATTTCTAGCCCATTTACACACAGCTCTAGCCCGTTTTAAGAAGTTGTTTGACATTTCCAAGCCATTTTTGCCCGTTTCTAAACCGGTTTTGCTCACGTCTAACCTGTTTTAAGCCACTGCTGTCCTTTTCGGACTTATTTTTGCCCATTTCTACCGTGATTTAAGACTTTTTTTCCATTTCTAACTTGGTTTTTTCAACTTCTAACCCATTTTAAGCCCTCTTTTTACTACGCTCACGCATTTTTGGCCATTTCCTGCCTGGTTTCGGTCATTTTTGCCCCTATCTAGCAATTTTTAAGCCATTTTCGGCCATTTCTAACCGGGTTTTCCCCATTTCTAAGTCTGCTTAAGCGATTTTCGCATTCTTCGAACCCATTTTGGGCAATTTCTGCCCAGTTTTGTGACATTTCTGCAATTTCTACCTAGTTTTAAACCATGTTTGTGCATTTCAAACCCTTTCTTGGTCACTTCTATCATTTTTTTTTCCCATTTCTAACCCGTTTTAAGCCACTTTTGACCATTTCCAAGCCATTTTTGCCCACTTCTAACCCATTTTTGCACATTTCTAACCCGCTTTCAGCCATTTTGGGCCATTTCTAATCCATTTTTGCCCACTTCTATCCCGTTTTAGGAAGCTGTTTGCCATTTCTAAGAGAATTTTGCCCCTATCTAAACCTTTCTTCCTCACTTCTAGCCCGTTGTAAGCCATTGTTTTCCTTTTCTGACTTATTTTTGCCCATTTCTTCTGTGGTTTAAGACTGTTTTTCCCGTTTTGGAACCTGGTTTTGTCAACTTCTAACCCATTTTAAGCCGTCTTTTTCCATTGCTTACTTCTTTTTGGCCATTTCCTGCCTGTTTTCTGTCATTTTTGCCCACTTCTAGAGCATTTTAAGCCATTTTCGGCCATTTCTCACCTGGTTTTGCCCATTTCTAACTCTGATTAAGTGATTTTTGCATTCTTCCAACTCATTTTTGGCAATTTCTGACCCCTTTGGTGCTTTGTTTTCAATTTCTACCTGGTTTTAAACCTTGTTTCTCTGTTTCAAACTCATTTTTGGTCACTTCCACAAGCCACTTTTGGCCATTTCTAGCCCATTTACACACAGCTCTAGCCCGTTTTAAGAAGTTGTTTGACATTTCCAAGCCATTTTTGCCCGTTTCTAAACCGGTTTTGCTCACGTCTAACGCGTTTTAAGCCACTGCTGTCCTTTTCGGGCTCATTTTTGCCCATTTCTACCGTGATTTAAGACTTTTTTTCCATTTCTAACTTGGTTTTTTCAACTTCTAACCCATTTTAAGCCCTCTTTTTACTACGCTCACGCATTTTTGGCCATTTCCTGCCTGGTTTCGGTCATTTTTGCCCCTATCTAGCAATTTTTAAGCCATTTTCGGCCATTTCTAACCGGGTTTTCCCCATTTCTAAGTCTGCTTAAGCGATTTTCGCATTCTTCGAACCCATTTTGGGCAATTTCTGCCCAGTTTTGTGACATTTCTGCAATTTCTACCTAGTTTTAAACCATGTTTGTGCATTTCAAACCCTTTCTTGGTCACTTCTATCATTTTTTTTCCCATTTCTAACCCGTTTTAAGCCACTTTTGACCATTTCCAAGCCATTTTTGCCCACTTCTAACCCATTTTTGCACATTTCTAACCCGCTTTCAGCCATTTTGGGCCATTTCTAATCCATTTTTGCCCACTTCTATCCCGTTTTAGGAAGCTGTTTGCCATTTCTAAGAGAATTTTGCCCCTATCTAAACCTTTCTTCCTCACTTCTAGCCCGTTGTAAGCCATTGTTTTCCTTTTCTGACTTATTTTTGCCCATTTCTTCTGTGGTTTAAGACTGTTTTTCCCGTTTTGGAACCTGGTTTTGTCAACTTCTAACCCATTTTAAGCCGTCTTTTTCCATTGCTTACTTCTTTTTGGCCATTTCCTGCCTGTTTTCTGTCATTTTTGCCCACTTCTAGCGCATTTTAAGCCATTTTCGGCCATTTCTCACCTGGTTTTGCCCATTTCTAACTCTGATTAAGTGATTTTTGCATTCTTCCAACTCATTTTTGGCAATTTCTGACCCCTTTGGTGCTTTGTTTTCAATTTCTACCTGGTTTTAAACCTTGTTTCTCTGTTTCAAACTCATTTTTGGTCACTTCCACAAGCCACTTTTGGCCATTTCTAGCCCATATACACACACAGCTCTAGCCCGTTTTAAGAAGTTGTTTGACATTTCCAAGCCATTTTTGCCCGTTTCTAAACCGGTTTTGCTCACTTCTAACGCGTTTTAAGCCACTGCTGTCCTTTTCGGGCTTATTTTTGCCCATTTCTACCGTGATTTAAGACTTTTTTTCCATTTCTAACTTGGTTTTTTCAACTTCTAACCCATTTTAAGCCCTCTTTTTACTACGCTCACGCATTTTTGGCCATTTCCTGCCTGGTTTCGGTCATTTTTGCCCCTATCTAGCAAGTTTTAAGCCATTTTCGGCCATTTCTAACCGGGTTTTCCCCATTTCTAAGTCTGCTTAAGCGATTTTCGCATTCTTCGAACCCATTTTGGGCAATTTCTGCCCAGTTTTGTGACATTTCTGCAATTTCTACCTAGTTTTAAACCATGTTTGTGCATTTCAAACCCTTTCTTGCTCACTTCTATCATTTTTTTTCCCATTTCTAACCCGTTTTAAGCCACTTTTGACCATTTCCAAGCCATTTTTGCCCACTTCTAACCCATTTTTGCACATTTCTAACCCGCTTTCAGCCATTTTGGGCCATTTCTAATCCATTTTTGCCCACTTCTATCCCGTTTTAGGAAGCTGTTTGCCATTTCTAAGAGAATTTTGCCCCTATCTAAACCTTTCTTCCTCACTTCTAGCCCGTTGTAAGCCATTGTTTTCCTTTTCTGACTTATTTTTGCCCATTTCTTCTGTGGTTTAAGACTGTTTTTCCCGTTTTGGAACCTGGTTTTGTCAACTTCTAACCCATTTTAAGCCGTCTTTTTCCATTGCTTACTTCTTTTTGGCCATTTCCTGCCTGTTTTCTGTCATTTTTGCCCACTTCTAGAGCATTTTAAGCCATTTTCGGCCATTTCTCACCTGGTTTTGCCCATTTCTAACTCTGATTAAGTGATTTTTGCATTCTTCCAACTCATTTTTGGCAATTTCTGACCCCTTTGGTGCTTTGTTTTCAATTTCTACCTGGTTTTAAACCTTGTTTCTCTGTTTCAAACTCATTTTTGGTCACTTCCACAAGCCACTTTTGGCCATTTCTAGCCCATTTACACACAGCTCTAGCCCGTTTTAAGAAGTTGTTTGACATTTCCAAGCCATTTTTGCCCGTTTCTAAACCGGTTTTGCTCACGTCTAACCCGTTTTAAGCCACTGCTGTCCTTTTCGGACTTATTTTTGCCCATTTCTACCGTGATTTAAGACTTTTTTTCCATTTCTAACTTGGTTTTTTCAACTTCTAACCCATTTTAAGCCCTCTTTTTACTACGCTCACGCATTTTTGGCCATTTCCTGCCTGGTTTCGGTCATTTTTGCCCCTATCTAGCAATTTTTAAGCCATTTTCGGCCATTTCTAACCGGGTTTTCCCCATTTCTAAGTCTGCTTAAGCGATTTTCGCATTCTTCGAACCCATTTTGGGCAATTTCTGCCCAGTTTTGTGACATTTCTGCAATTTCTACCTAGTTTTAAACCATGTTTGTGCATTTCAAACCCTTTCTTGGTCACTTCTATCATTTTTTTTCCCATTTCTAACCCGTTTTAAGCCACTTTTGACCATTTCCAAGCCATTTTTGCCCACTTCTAACCCATTTTTGCACATTTCTAACCCGCTTTCAGCCATTTTGGGCCATTTCTAATCCATTTTTGCCCACTTCTATCCCGTTTTAGGAAGCTGTTTGCCATTTCTAAGAGAATTTTGCCCCTATCTAAACCTTTCTTCCTCACTTCTAGCCCGTTGTAAGCCATTGTTTTCCTTTTCTGACTTATTTTTGCCCATTTCTTCTGTGGTTTAAGACTGTTTTTCCCGTTTTGGAACCTGGTTTTGTCAACTTCTAACCCATTTTAAGCCGTCTTTTTCCATTGCTTACTTCTTTTTGGCCATTTCCTGCCTGTTTTCTGTCATTTTTGCCCACTTCTAGCGCATTTTAAGCCATTTTCGGACATTTCTCACCTGGTTTTGCCCATTTCTAACTCTGATTAAGTGATTTTTGCATTCTTCCAACTCATTTTTGGCAATTTCTGACCCCTTTGGTGCTTTGTTTTCAATTTCTACCTGGTTTTAAACCTTGTTTCTCTGTTTCAAACTCATTTTTGGTCACTTCCACAAGCCACTTTTGGCCATTTCTAGCCCATATACACACACAGCTCTAGCCCGTTTTAAGAAGTTGTTTGACATTTCCAAGCCATTTTTGCCCGTTTCTAAACCGGTTTTGCTCACTTCTAACGCGTTTTAAGCCACTGCTGTCCTTTTCGGGCTTATTTTTGCCCATTTCTACCGTGATTTAAGACTTTTTTTCCATTTCTAACTTGGTTTTTTCAACTTCTAACCCATTTTAAGCCCTCTTTTTACTACGCTCACGCATTTTTGGCCATTTCCTGCCTGGTTTCGGTCATTTTTGCCCCTATCTAGCAAGTTTTAAGCCATTTTCGGCCATTTCTAACCGGGTTTTCCCCATTTCTAAGTCTGCTTAAGCGATTTTCGCATTCTTCGAACCCATTTTGGGCAATTTCTGCCCAGTTTTGTGACATTTCTGCAATTTCTACCTAGTTTTAAACCATGTTTGTGCATTTCAAACCCTTTCTTGCTCACTTCTATCATTTTTTTTCCCATTTCTAACCCGTTTTAAGCCACTTTTGACCATTTCCAAGCCATTTTTGCCCACTTCTAACCCATTTTTGCACATTTCTAACCCGCTTTCAGCCATTTTGGGCCATTTCTAATCCATTTTTGCCCACTTCTATCCCGTTTTAGGAAGCTGTTTGCCATTTCTAAGAGAATTTTGCCCCTATCTAAACCTTTCTTCCTCACTTCTAGCCCGTTGTAAGCCATTGTTTTCCTTTTCTGACTTATTTTTGCCCATTTCTTCTGTGGTTTAAGACTGTTTTTCCCGTTTTGGAACCTGGTTTTGTCAACTTCTAACCCATTTTAAGCCGTCTTTTTCCATTGCTTACTTCTTTTTGGCCATTTCCTGCCTGTTTTCTGTCATTTTTGCCCACTTCTAGCGCATTTTAAGCCATTTTCGGCCATTTCTCACCTGGTTTTGCCCATTTCTAACTCTGATTAAGTGATTTTTGCATTCTTCCAACTCATTTTTGGCAATTTCTGACCCCTTTGGTGCTTTGTTTTCAATTTCTACCTGGTTTTAAACCTTGTTTCTCTGTTTCAAACTCATTTTTGGTCACTTCCACAAGCCACTTTTGGCCATTTCTAGCCCATTTACACACAGCTCTAGCCCGTTTTAAGAAGTTGTTTGACATTTCCAAGCCAGTTTTGCCCGTTTCTAAACCGGTTTTGCTCACGTCTAACCCGTTTTAAGCCACTGCTGTCCTTTTCGGACTTATTTTTGCCCATTTCTACCGTGATTTAAGACTTTTTTTCCATTTCTAACTTGGTTTTTTCAACTTCTAACCCATTTTAAGCCCTCTTTTTACTACGCTCACGCATTTTTGGCCATTTCCTGCCTGGTTTCGGTCATTTTTGCCCCTATCTAGCAATTTTTAAGCCATTTTCGGCCATTTCTAACCGGGTTTTCCCCATTTCTAAGTCTGCTTAAGCGATTTTCGCATTCTTCGAACCCATTTGGGGCAATTTCTGCCCAGTTTTGTGACATTTCTGCAATTTCTACCTAGTTTTAAACCATGTTTGTGCATTTCAAACCCTTTCTTGCTCACTTCTATCATTTTTTTTCCATTTCTAACCCGTTTTAAGCCACTTTTGACCATTTCCAAGCCATTTTTGCCCACTTCTAACCCATTTTTTGCACATTTCTAACCCGCTTTCAGCCATTTTGGGCCATTTCTAATCCATTTTTGCCCACTTCTATCCCGTTTTAGGAAGCTGTTTGCCATTTCTAAGAGAATTTTGCCCCTATCTAAACCTTTCTTCCTCACTTCTAGCCCGTTGTAAGCCATTGTTTTCCTTTTCTGACTTATTTTTGCCCATTTCTTCTGTGGTTTAAGACTGTTTTTTCCCGTTTTGGAACCTGGTTTTGTCAACTTCTAACCCATTTTAAGCCGTCTTTTTCCATTGCTTACTTCTTTTTGGCCATTTCCTGCCTGTTTTCTGTCATTTTTGCCCACTTCTAGCGCATTTTAAGCCATTTTCGGCCATTTCTCACCTGGTTTTGCCCATTTCTAACTCTGATTAAGTGATTTTTGCATTCTTCCAACTCATTTTTGGCAATTTCTGACCCCTTTGGTGCTTTGTTTTCAATTTCTACCTGGTTTTAAACCTTGTTTCTCTGTTTCAAACTCATTTTTGGTCACTTCCACAAGCCACTTTTGGCCATTTCTAGCCCATTTACACACAGCTCTAGCCCGTTTTAAGAAGTTGTTTGACATTTCCAAGCCAGTTTTGCCCGTTTCTAAACCGGTTTTGCTCACTTCTAACCCGTTTTAAGCCACTGCTGTCCTTTTCGGACTTATTTTTGCCCATTTCTACCGTGATTTAAGACTTTTTTTTCCATTTCTAACTTGGTTTTTTCAACTTCTAACCCATTTTAAGCCCTCTTTTTACTACGCTCACGCATTTTTGGCCATTTCCTGCCTGGTTTCGGTCATTTTTGCCCCTATCTAGCAAGTTTTAAGCCATTTTCGGCCATTTCTAACTGGGTTTTCCCCATTTCTAAGTCTGCTTAAGCGATTTTCGCATTCTTCGAACCCATTTGGGGCAATTTCTGCCCAGTTTTGTGACATTTCTGCAATTTCTACCTAGTTTTAAACCATGTTTGGGTACTTCAAACACTTTTTTGGTCACTTCTATCATTTTTTCCCATTTCTAACCCGTTTTAAGCCACTTTTGACCATTTCCAAGCCATTTTTGCCCACTTCTAACCCATTTTTTGCACATTTCTAACCCGCTTTCAGCCATTTTGGGCCATTTCTAATCCATTTTTGCCCACTTCTATCCCGTTTTAGGAAGCTGTTTGCCATTTCTAAGAGAATTTTGCCCCTATCTAAACCTTTCTTCCTCACTTCTAGCCCGTTGTAAGCCATTGTTTTCCTTTTCTGACTTATTTTTGCCCATTTCTTCTGTGGTTTAAGACTGTTTTTCCCGTTTTGGAACCTGGTTTTGTCAACTTCTAACCCATTTTAAGCCGTCTTTTTCCATTGCTTACTTCTTTTTGGCCATTTCCTGCCTGTTTTCTGTCATTTTTGCCCACTTCTAGCGCATTTTAAGCCATTTTCGGCCATTTCTCACCTGGTTTTGCCCATTTCTAACTCTGATTAAGTGATTTTTGCATTCTTCCAACTCATTTTTGGCAATTTCTGACCCCTTTGGTGCTTTGTTTTCAATTTCTACCTGGTTTTAAACCTTGTTTCTCTGTTTCAAACTCATTTTTGGTCACTTCCACAAGCCACTTTTGGCCATTTCTAGCCCATATACACACACAGCTCTAGCCCGTTTTAAGAAGTTGTTTGACATTTCCAAGCCAGTTTTGCCCGTTTCTAAACCGGTTTTGCTCACTTCTAACCCGTTTTAAGCCACTGCTGTCCTTTTCGGACTTATTTTTGCCCATTTCTACCGTGATTTAAGACTTTTTTTCCATTTCTAACTTGGTTTTTTCAACTTCTAACCCATTTTAAGCCCTCTTTTTACTACGCTCACGCATTTTTGGCCATTTCCTGCCTGGTTTCGGTCATTTTTGCCCCTATCTAGCAATTTTTAAGCCATTTTCGGCCATTTCTAACCGGGTTTTCCCCATTTCTAAGTCTGCTTAAGCGATTTTCGCATTCTTCGAACCCATTTGGGGCAATTTCTGCCCAGTTTTGTGACATTTCTGCAATTTCTACCTAGTTTTAAACCATGTTTGTGCATTTCAAACCCTTTCTTGCTCACTTCTATCATTTTTTTTCCATTTCTAACCCGTTTTAAGCCACTTTTGACCATTTCCAAGCCATTTTTGCCCACTTCTAACCCATTTTTGCACATTTCTAACCCGCTTTCAGCCATTTTGGGCCATTTCTAATCCATTTTTGCCCACTTCTATCCCGTTTTAGGAAGCTGTTTGCCATTTCTAAGAGAATTTTGCCCCTATCTAAACCTTTCTTCCTCACTTCTAGCCCGTTGTAAGCCATTGTTTTCCTTTTCTGACTTATTTTTGCCCATTTCTTCTGTGGTTTAAGACTGTTTTTCCCGTTTTGGAACCTGGTTTTGTCAACTTCTAACCCATTTTAAGCCGTCTTTTTCCATTGCTTACTTCTTTTTGGCCATTTCCTGCCTGTTTTCTGTCATTTTTGCCCACTTCTAGAGCATTTTAAGCCATTTTCGGCCATTTCTCACCTGGTTTTGCCCATTTCTAACTCTGATTAAGTGATTTTTGCATTCTTCCAACTCATTTTTGGCAATTTCTGACCCCTTTGGTGCTTTGTTTTCAATTTCTACCTGGTTTTAAACCTTGTTTCTCTGTTTCAAACTCATTTTTGGTCACTTCCACAAGCCACTTTTGGCCATTTCTAGCCCATTTACACACAGCTCTAGCCCATTTTAAGAAGTTGTTTGACATTTCCAAGCCATTTTTGCCCGTTTCTAAACCGGTTTTGCTCACGTCTAACCCGTTTTAAGCCACTGCTGTCCTTTTCGGACTTATTTTTGCCCATTTCTACCGTGATTTAAGACTTTTTTTCCATTTCTAACTTGGTTTTTTCAACTTCTAACCCATTTTAAGCCCTCTTTTTACTACGCTCACGCATTTTTGGCCATTTCCTGCCTGGTTTCGGTCATTTTTGCCGCTATCTAGCAAGTTTTAAGCCATTTTCGGCCATTTCTAACCGGGTTTTCCCCATTTCTAAGTCTGCTTAAGCGATTTTCGCATTCTTCGAACCCATTTTGGGCAATTTCTGCCCAGTTTTGTGACATTTCTGCAATTTCTACCTAGTTTTAAACCATGTTTGTGCATTTCAAACCCTTTTCTTGGTCACTTCAATCATTTTTTCCCATTTCTAACCCGTTTTAAGCCACTTTTGACCATTTCCAAGCCATTTTTGCCCACTTCTAACCCATTTTTGCACATTTCTAACCCGCTTTCAGCCATTTTGGGCCATTTCTAATCCATTTTTGCCCACTTCTATCCCGTTTTAGGAAGCTGTTTGCCATTTCTAAGAGAATTTTGCCCCTATCTAAACCTTTCTTCCTCACTTCTAGCCCGTTGTAAGCCATTGTTTTCCTTTTCTGACTTATTTTTGCCCATTTCTTCTGTGGTTTAAGACTGTTTTTCCCGTTTTGGAACCTGGTTTTGTCAACTTCTAACCCATTTTAAGCCGTCTTTTTCCATTGCTTACTTCTTTTTGGCCATTTCCTGCCTGTTTTCTGTCATTTTTGCCCACTTCTAGCGCATTTTAAGCCATTTTCGGCCATTTCTCACCTGGTTTTGCCCATTTCTAACTCTGATTAAGTGATTTTTGCATTCTTCCAACTCATTTTTGGCAATTTCTGACCCCTTTGGTGCTTTGTTTTCAATTTCTACCTGGTTTTAAACCTTGTTTCTCTGTTTCAAACTCATTTTTGGTCACTTCCACAAGCCACTTTTGGCCATTTCTAGCCCATATACACACACAGCTCTAGCCCGTTTTAAGAAGTTGTTTGACATTTCCAAGCCATTTTTGCCCGTTTCTAAACCGGTTTTGCTCACGTCTAACCCGTTTTAAGCCACTGCTGTCCTTTTCGGACTTATTTTTGCCCATTTCTACCGTGATTTAAGACTTTTTTTCCATTTCTAACTTGGTTTTTTCAACTTCTAACCCATTTTAAGCCCTCTTTTTACTACGCTCACGCATTTTTGGCCATTTCCTGCCTGGTTTCGGTCATTTTTGCCGCTATCTAGCAAGTTTTAAGCCATTTTCGGCCATTTCTAACCGGGTTTTCCCCATTTCTAAGTCTGCTTAAGCGATTTTCGCATTCTTCGAACCCATTTTGGGCAATTTCTGCCCAGTTTTGTGACATTTCTGCAATTTCTACCTAGTTTTAAACCATGTTTGTGCATTTCAAACCCTTTCTTGGTCACTTCAATCATTTTTTCCCATTTCTAACCCGTTTTAAGCCACTTTTGACCATTTCCAAGCCATTTTTGCCCACTTCTAACCCATTTTTGCACATTTCTAACCCGCTTTCAGCCATTTTGGGCCATTTCTAATCCATTTTTGCCCACTTCTATCCCGTTTTAGGAAGCTGTTTGCCATTTCTAAGAGAATTTTGCCCCTATCTAAACCTTTCTTCCTCACTTCTAGCCCGTTGTAAGCCATTGTTTTCCTTTTCTGACTTATTTTTGCCCATTTCTTCTGTGGTTTAAGACTGTTTTTCCCGTTTTGGAACCTGGTTTTGTCAACTTCTAACCCATTTTAAGCCGTCTTTTTCCATTGCTTACTTCTTTTTGGCCATTTCCTGCCTGTTTTCTGTCATTTTTGCCCACTTCTAGCGCATTTTAAGCCATTTTCGGCCATTTCTCACCTGGTTTTGCCCACTTCTAACTCTGATCAAGTGATTTTTGCATTCTTCCAACTCATTTTTGGCAATTTCTGACCCCTTTGGTGCTTTGTTTTCAATTTCTACCTGGTTTTAAACCTTGTTTCTCTGTTTCAAACTCATTTTTGGTCACTTCCACAAGCCACTTTTGGCCATTTCTAGCCCATTTACACACAGCTCTAGCCCGTTTTAAGAAGTTGTTTGACATTTCCAAGCCAGTTTTGCCCGTTTCTAAACCGGTTTTGCTCACTTCTAACC